>NC_069502.1:726035574-726203074 GCF_027579735.1 Bombina bombina | reverse complement strand
GGGTTGAATTGTGGTGATCTCTGTCCGAATGCTCAGAGCAGTCAGACAGGGTTATAGAGCAGCAGTCTTTAGACCGCTGCTTCATAACTGCTGTCTCTGGCGAGCTTGCAGCCGCACCAGAAACACGGGCCCTGAAACTCCATTCGGAGCTTGATAAATGGGCCTCTATATCTTATCTTTATATTTACTTTTATAATTATATACATCTTGCACAAACCTGGTGTAATAGAGTTTTTTCACAACAGTCATTTTGATATGAAATAGTAGGACAAATACAGGTGTTAGCAATGACATTACTTAGGGTTCCATTCCATGTAGGTTTATGAGAGCCAGGTTACTGCTATTGCTGAAGTATAAGGGGAGGTCACACTAAATACTTGCCACTTTAGCTTATAGAAGCTGTTTTTTCAGTTTTTTAATACTGCATACAAATATTCTGTATTTTCTGGTTGTATTCTAATAAAGATACTGATAAATAATTATATATGGTCATTATATCATTGCTAAAACAACAAATCTAATGGTGGCCTAAGACTTTTGCACAGTATGTATGTATATTGTTCAACACTGAAGGCCTTAACAACAAAACTA
This sequence comes from Bombina bombina, assembly GCF_027579735.1. Taxonomy (NCBI): domain Eukaryota; kingdom Metazoa; phylum Chordata; class Amphibia; order Anura; family Bombinatoridae; genus Bombina; species Bombina bombina. Next base: position 726,202,483 of record NC_069502.1, on the reverse strand, counting down.
CTAAGGTATAGTAGCTCAATTGAGTGAGGTATCTGTGTTTTGGATCAAAAGTATCATCGTAATAGAAATATTCTTACTTCAAAGGACTCAATTCTATTGAAGTCTATGAAAATGCTGGCACTAAAAATGACTGATTCTTCCTTCCATCGAGTGAGAGCACTTCTTAATGAGTAAAATTTAACAAGCATGGGACATTGCTGTATAATAATAATATAATAATCTTTCATTTCTATAAATCTGTGCATGGGAAGGTGCTTTATTTCAACTTTATGCGTGCTTTCAGTTTCGGTATGTATCAATATCTGACTTCAACATCCCACTGAGGTATTGCCACTTTTCATAAATGTTTTATTAGATTCAGGGAATGAGAACGGTGAGTAAATGTGCGGATAAAAAAAAAAAAAAAAGGTTAGAGTTTTGAATGGTAATAACGTTGGCTGCATTTCTGATTGGAAATGCTATCTACACTATGAATCCATTGAACCGTTAATATTAACATGTTCTAGTGAATACACTCCACTGCCTTACTGTTTTTTGCAGTATATTACTTAATTAAAATTAGCATTTTTACAATACTGCTTTTCTTACTTTCACGGAAGAGAATTATCAGTCACAGAAATGCCTCATTAAATGTTTTTTTAACTGCTAAACTTCATTTTAACATTGATGAAAAGGTATGCTGATTTATTTTGCTTATATATTTCATAAACTTGGCATCTCAGATGTTGAACAAAGGCCTAGCGATTTCTTGATAATGTTATATTGATGTGTTTGTATCAAATACGCTGCAATTTTCCTCTCTAGTGTGCATAATTAGAACCTTAAAATGGACATTAAATACTTTGAGATTACAATATGAAGTGTTTAATTATATGTAGTAAAAAAAGGAATGTGCTTTCTTTATTTATTTTGTTCCTTTAATTTAATTCTGAGAATAGTGGATCTTCAATTTCCTGTCCAGACATGACACTGTTATATTCCACACAGTCCTCAATTTTCTAAGAGCTGGACAGGGGCAGACATCTCCTCCCACGCAGGTAAAGTGTGCAATGCCCCCCGCTGCGCAACCAATCACGTGTGAGCAGGGGCTATCAATCTCCCCGGTCGGAAAACTCCAGGGTGATTTGAGAAATGCCACATTACAGTTGTAATAGTGGGTTAAGTGCATCTGATGACTATTGCTTCTTAACTCTGCTGCTTCTTAAATGGAGCTCACAGTCATTGGTTGCATATACTAGTGACCCATTTATAACTGTCCTTAATCGTGTTCCGCAGAGAAAGAAACCTAGGTTACAACATGGCAGTACTTATTGTTTTATAAAAAATAACATTTTATACCTATTTTTTCAATATGTAAACAACTAATATGATTTATTTAAAAAATACTATGGGGCCAATTTATCATGTGTCTGGCGGACATGATCTGCTGTGGCGGATCATAAATGCATCAATAAATGCTTGTGCTATTCTGCCCCCAGCACATTTGCGTCCAATCGGCCGCTAGCAGGGGGTGTCAATCAACCCGATCGTATGCGATTGGGCGGATTGCTGTCCGCCACCTCAGAGGTGCTAAAGACTGCTGCTTCTTAACTTATATTTCCAGGCGAGCCTGAAGGCTCACGCTGAAACAGCTTCATTAGGGGCCATTCGGGGGTTAATAAATCGGCCCCCATAGCCTCATATTATTCTAAGAATAAACGTTGCTTTGAGTACATCTTTCTATCTAGCATTTATTTAGTGTTTAATGTCTCTGAAAGATTAATCATCCAGCTAATGAACAAAAAAAAGTATAATCACAATGATTCAATTTTCAATCCAAATGTCAACCATCTATTGTCAATAAAATCAGTTCTATTTCTTCCATGAGGATGTCAGTTACAGACACCTATGTTTGACATATTTTGCAGTGACACTTATGTATTCATTCTGGAGCATAATATGGGAACTTTTGTGAAGAAATATTTCTTATGGAAAAAAAGGATCTTGGACAATTTGTGTACATTTTGCATTAGATTCATACAAATATGCATATGGTATCAAAACATTATAGGAACCGAAAGGAATAAATTTGTCCTTTCCATTGGATTTACGTATTGACTTATTTTTCTGCAACAGAAATACAACTATGTATTTGATCTTTAGAAGTCAGTTCAAGGGACATCAAACTAGTTTTTAATATATACATAGAATATATAAGAACTTACATACTGCATTGCAAAAGATCTGCATACAATGTAAATGGTTTAAAAAACCTTGAAACTGTCATTTTGTTAGCAAAAGTAGCATTATTTTGCAGTCCATTGACATACCTCTAGAAAAGCACCTGGGTGCTGCTGGCCAAATTACTATCAGACTTCTCTAATGGAGGGTAGTAATCAGGTTTCTTAAAGGGACATACAACCCCAATTTTTATTATATGATTCAGATATAACATACCATTTTAAAAAGCTTTCCAATTTACTTCTATTATATTATTTCCTTTTGCCTAGAGTTCTGCGTTAGCCATCCAAACCAGCGTTAAGGGGTCCTAACGCTGGTTTTGGCCGCCCGCTGGTATTTAGAGTCAGTCAGGAAAGGGTCTAACGCTCACTTTCCAGCCGCAACTTTTCCATACCGCAGATCCCCTTACGTCAATTGCGTTTCCTATCTTTTCAATTGGATCTTTCTAACGCTGGTATTTAGAGTCTTGGCTGAAGTGAGCGTTAGAACTCTAACGACAAGACTCCAGCCGCCGAAAAAAGTCAGGAGTTAAGAGATTTATGGGCTAACGCCGGTTCATAAAGCTCTTAACTACTGTGCTCTAAAGTACACTAACACCCATAAACTACCTATGTACCCCTAAACCGAGGTCCCCCCACATCGCCGCCACTCTAATAAAATGTTTTAACCCCTAATATGCCGACCGCACACCTCCGCAACCTACATTATCCCTATGTACCCCTAATCTGCTGCCCCTAACATCGCCGACACCTACACAATATTTATTAACCCCTAATCTGTCCCCCCCAACGTCGCCGCTACCTAACTACACTTATTAACCCCTAATCTGCCGACTGGACCTCGCCGCTACTCTAATAAATGTATTAACCCCTAAAGCTAAGTCTAACCCTAACACTAACACCCCCCTAAGTTAAATATAATTTAAATCTAACGAAATAAAATAAATCTTATTAAATAAATGAATCCTATTTAAAGCTAAATACTTACCTGTAAAATAAACCCTAATATATCTACAATATAACGAATAATTATATCGTAGCTATTTTAGGATTTATATTTATTTTACAGGCAACTTTGTATTTATTTTAACTCTGTACAATAGCTATTAAATAGTTAATAACTATTTAATAGCTACCTAGTTAAAATAAGTACAAAATTACCTGTAAAATAAATCCTAACCTAAGTTACAATTAAACCTAACACTACACTATCAATAAATGAATTAACTAAACTATCTACAATTATCTACAATTAAATCAACTAAACTAAATTACAAAAAAACAAACACTAAATTACAAAAAATAAAAAAAGATTACAAGAATTTTAAACTAATTACACCTACTCTAAGCCCCCTAAAAAAATAACAAAGCCCCCCAAAGTAAAAAAATGCCCTACCCTATTCTAAAATAAAAAGTTAACAGCTCTATTACCTTACCAGCCCCTGAAGATCTCCCTACATTATCTTCACCACGCCGGGTATCACCGATCCGTCCAGAAGAGGGTCTGAAGTCTTCATCCTATCCAGCAAGAAGAGGTCCAGAAGAGGGTCCGAAGTCTTCATCCTATCCGGCAAGAAGAGGACATCCGGACCGGTAGACATGTTCATCCAGGCGGCGTCTTCTATCTTCATCCATCCGGCGCGGAGCGGGACCATCTTGAAGCAACCAACGCGGATCCATCCTCTTCTTCCGGCGACTCCCGACGAATGAAGGTTCCTTTAAGTGACGTCATCCAAGATGGCGTCCCTCGAATTCCGATTGGCTGATAGGATTCTATCAGCCAATCGGAATTAAGGTAGGAAAAATCTGATTGGCTGATTGAATCAGCCAATCAGATTCAAGTTCAATCTGATTGGCTGATTGGATCAGCCAATCAGATTGAGCTCGCATTCTATTGGCTGATCGGAACAGCCAATAGAATGCAAGCTCAATCTGATTGGCTGATTGGATCAGCCAATCGAATTGAACTTGAATCGGAATTCGAGGGACGCCATCTTGGATGACATCACTTAAAAGAACCTTCATTCGTCGGGAGTCACCGGAAGAAGAGGATGGATCCACGTCGGCTGCTTCAAGATGGTCCCGCTCCGTGCCGGATGGATGAAGATAGAAGACGCCGCCTTGATGAACATGTCTACTGGTCCGGATGTCCTCTTCCTGCCAGATAGGATGAAGACTTTGGACCCTCTTCTGGACCTCTTCTTGCCCGATAGAATGAAGACTTCGGACCCTCTTCTGGACGGATCGGTGATACCTGGCATGGTGAAGATAAAGTAGGGAGATCTTCAGGGGCTTAGTGTTAGGTTTTTTAAGGGGTGTTTGGGTTAGATTAGGGGTATGTGGTTGGTGGGTTGTAATGTTGGGGGGGTATTGTATGTTTTTTTTAAATACAAAAGAGCTGTTTTCTTTGGGGCATGCCCCGCAAAAGGCCCTTTTAAGGGCTGGTAAGGTAAAAGAGCTGTTAACTTTTTATTTTAGAATAGGGTAGGGCATTTTTTTATTTTGGGGGGCTTTGTTATTTTTTTAGGGGGCTTAGAGTAGGTGTAATTAGTTTAAAATTCTTGTAATTTTTTTTATTTTTTGTAATTTAGTGGGTTTTTTTTTTTGTAATTTAGTTTAGTTGATTTAATTGTAGATAATTGTAGATAGTTTAGTTAATTAATTTATTGATAGTGTAGTGTTAGGTTTAATTGTAACTTAGGTTAGGATTTATTTTACAGGTAATTTTGTACTTATTTTAACTAGGTAGCTATTACATAGTTATTAACTATTTAATAGCTATTGTACCTAGTTAAATTAAATACAAAGTTGCCTGTAAAATAAATATAAATGCTAAAATAGCTACAATATAATTATTTGTTATATTATAGCTATATTAGGGTTTATTTTACAGGTAAGTATTTAGCTTTAAATAGGATTCATTTATTTAATAAGATTTATTTTATTTCGTTAGATTTAAATTAAATTTAACTTAGGGGGTGTTAGTGTTAGGGTTAGACTTAGCTTTAGGGGTTAATACATTTATTAGAGTAGCGGCGAAGTATGGTCGGCAGATTAGGGGTTAACACTTGAAGTTAGGTGTCGGCGATGTTAGGGAGGGCAGATTAGGGGTTAATACTATTTATTATAGGGTTTTTGAGGCGGGAGTGAGGCAGTTTAGGGGTTAATACATTTATTATAGTGGCGGCGAGGTCCGGTCAGCAGATTAGGGGTTAATAAGTGTAGTTAGGTAGCGTCGACGTTGGGGGGGGGCAGATTAGGGGTTAATAAATATAATATAGGGGTCGACGATGTTAGGGGCAGCAGATTAGGGGTACATAGCTATAATGTAGTTTGCGGCGGTGTACGGAGCGGCAGATTAGAGGTTAATAATAAAATGCATGGGTCAGCGATAGCGGGGGCGGCAGATTAGAGGTTAATAAGTGTAAGATTAGGGGTGTTTAGACTCGGGGTTCATGTTAGGGTGTTAGGTGCAGACTTAGGAAGTGTTTCTCCATAGGAAACAATGGGGCTGCGTTAGGAGCTGAACGCTGCTTTTTTGCAGGTGTTAGGTTTTTTTCAGCTCAAACTGCCCATTTTTTCCTATGGGGATATCGTGCACGAGCGCGTTTTTTAAGATGGCCGCGTCCGTAAGCAACGCTGGTATTTAGAGTTGAAGTGGCGGTAAATTATACTCTATGCTCCCTTTTTGAAGCCTAACACAGCCCTTCAGAAAACTCTAAATACCAGCGTTGTTTAAAAGGTGCGGGGGAAAAAAAATATGCGTAGCTAACGCACCCCTTCTAACGCAAAACTCTAAATCTAGGTGTTTGTTTTCTTGTTAGCCTCAGTTGAAAAGTATAGATGTAAGCTCAGGAGAGTGCATGTGTCTACAGCACTATATGGCAGTAGTTTTCAACAATGTTATACATTAGCACTAGATGGCAGCACTGTTTCCTGTCATGTAGTGCTTCCGGCATGTGCACACTACCTATCTAGGTATCTTTTCACTAAAGAATACGATGAGTATGAAGTAAATTGGAATGTTTTTATAAAAAATTGTGTTCTCTATCTGAATAATGAAAGAAAAATGTGTGGTTGTGTGTCCCTTTAAACCAGTGTTTTTCAACTCCAATCCTCAAGGCACACCATTGGGCCAGGTTTTCATGATACCTGAACTAGAGCTTTGGGGAAATAATTAGCTGACCAGTAACCATGATTGGGCTCTAGTTCAGATAATATGAAAACCTGAACTGGCCTGATGGTGTAACTTGAGGACTGGAGCTGTAAAAAAACTGCCTTAATGTTTTGGCCTGTTTCTTTTGGAGATTCTCACCTGCCTCCTGCATTATTTATAAACTTCATAAAGGTCAGTGTCATGAAGATGCTGCAAATGCAATCAAAGTTAATCTGTACACACCAACATTGCCTGTATCTGTAACATCTTATTTATATTTCCTCAGTCTTTTCAAGTGCATCAAATCAATACATGTGCTTCTTTCCATTCCACACTGGGGCTCCAGACAGGTTCACTTGATCTCCAAAGTCAAAATAGTTAGTTAATTGCAGTACGTAAACATGCAGGTGTAAAATGAATGACGTGATACCAGGTTATCATTGACAGTACTGTATTGTATGGATAATACTATAGACACCATTGCTGTAATATAATCTTGAAGGGATATGAAACCCAGAAATTTTCTTTTGACGTTCAAATAGAACATACAATTGTAAAAACGTTTCCAATTGACCTATATTATGAAATTTGCTTTGTTCCCATGATATTCTTTGTTGAAGAGATACCTAGGAAGTTGCACGGAACACTAATAATGCTGCCATCTAGTGCGCTTGCAAATGGATTACATTCTTGCAAAATTGCTGCCATATAGTGCTTCAGACATGTTCATCCTATTGAGCTTACGTCCCTTCTTTTCAACAAAAGATACCATGAGAATTGAGAAAATGCGATAATAGAAGTGAAAAAAAGTTGTTTTTTTTTAAATTGCAGCCTCTATCTGAATCATGAAAGAAAAATGTTGGGTTTCAGATGCATTTAACCTTTATTTCTTTATGTTTAACCCTAACCCATGTCACCAAATCTAGACAATATGGTTGATGTAGCTGCAATATTGTCACAAAAATATTGTGGTCTGCTACATTATGGTCAGATAATGTAATCTTATGGTAGTGGTTTTAAAGATGCATATTTATACTGTAAAAAATATATGGTTGTGTCTGTTTTCACCCAACCTGTGCTTAAAAGGGCCATAATACCCAAATGTTGAAACACTTGAAAGGGATGCAGCATAGCTTTAAAAAGCTGACTAGAAAATATCACCTGAACATCTCTATGTAAAAAAGAAAGATATTTTACTTCAAAAAGTATTCATGCCCCATTGTAAAGGACTTTAAGCAGCAAATCAGTATGCCTGTCCAGGGACGGGCAAGGGAGTGAGCCTCATGTTATTTCCCTATTCAGTTTAAGGAAGTTTACTATGAAATCTCATGAGAGTTAAGTGAAATCTCATGAGATCGCAGTAAAAGAGTTCATGACCTCAGCACTGTTGATGCTGATTGGCTGCAGTTCATTTCTTCATTTTTTTTAACCTGCAGCTGGACAGCAGCTGAAGTATAACTTTTTACACAAAACTTACTCTATTGAGCTGAAGAAATTGTGAGGTAAAATATTTTTTACATAGAGATGCTCAGGGGATATTTTCCTGTCCACTTTTTACAGTTATACTGCATCAGTTTCAAGTTATTTAGCATATGAGTATTATGTCCCTTTAATTGTTTTCATTGGGAAAAGTAAATTTCACTGTAAAACAGTATTTCAGGCCTTTGAATAAATACATGTACAAATAATATCAATAAATGCTGTTAACAATGTTAACATTTTATATATGTGGTTGTTGAGGGGGTTAGTCATAGATAGTTAGGAAGTAATTCTTTTGTGTGAAGAAAAAAATATAGGCCTTCCTCAGCACCATGGTTTCCATTTATGAAGCTGCAGATCCAGTTTCATAGCCCTTGTGGTGAAATATTTAGACTAGTGCTTCTTAACCTCTCTGACCACCACCTTGGAGGTGGAAGACTTCTTTCGGACTCATTCATTCTGGATAATTGACAAGTGATGCTCTCATGCTAATTGGTTGTGCATGGACAGGGGGTATGTGAACAGGAAGATTGCTTGTGCAATCATAAATTCTAGTATCAAAGACTCTTCATTACCTGTGAACGCTGGTGCACAGGTTCCCTGCTTGGGAACCTTGTCAGTCTAAAGTAAAATAAATGGGATCCTATGACTCATGAAGATACTAGCAGAATTTTGTATTGTATTTTCAATGTTTGTTAACACAAAATCTTACTTCCTTAAAGCCACACCATTTTTATTTATTAAGCATCATCATCATAAATTGTAAAATAATAAATGGTATTGCTCACCTTCTGTTTGATGCATCTTAGTTTGCTTGATAATCTCACATTAAGAATTTTAAAATTAATTTTACACTGTATAGAAGCTGCTTTATAAGAATGGACATGAAAAGCTAACATTTTGAAAGAAAAATTATATGGGTTTTCTCAATGGTTATCTGCTGATTTTTTTTTAACACTGATAGCCGATAGTTTTAGCCTTTTATCCAGCCTATCTTAAACTTTGCTATGTTTGACATTCAAGATTTCCAGTGCTAAAAAGACAAAGTTATTAATTAAAGGGACACTGAAGTCAAAATTAAACCTTCATGATTTAGATAGAGCACACAATTTTAAACAACTTTCCAATTTACTTCCAAATAGGCACAGTCTTTTTAAATTTACACTTTTTGAGTCACCAGCTCGTACATAGGGCAAGATTTATCAAAGTGAGAATAAGAAAATTCTCACATTCGTCGTCACAAAAAACCTCACAAATAATATCACCATATTTATCAAAGGTTATGCGCCAATAAAGTTGCAACTTTTCATATGTGCGAACAAATTGACTCATGACCATTCGCAAGTCTTAAATATATGTGAATAAGTTGTCTGGAAATGCCTAATTATTGTATTAATCTCTATTAGCATTTTAAAATGCCCGTATATATTCTCAGTTCTCATATATTTATGAAAAGCGGTGCATGCAATATTCACTATTTTTAATCTCGCCAATTTGTAGGTTGCGAGGAGTGAAAAATAAAGAGCGATATTGTTGTTTGTCTGGAGGGAAAATGGAAATATGTCTTTTTCTTGCTGTATCTAGGGTTAGAAATTGCCCACAACAAGAGGCAGAACCTGAATAATATTAATAATTAAATAACAAAAAGGTATATACAAATTTATAAAAAAAGTAAAATAATTTAAGTGCAATTGAAATAAGTGTATTAAAAAGAACGAAGATAAGCTCCAAAAACGGGCAACCTTCCTCAATGAAAGAGAGCCAAAGAAGGGGCAAAATAAAAATAACTTTATTATATAAGACATAACATTCTTACAAATGATCACTTGATTAAAACAATAAACCATTTACCGGTGTCTAAAATTAAGATTGATATATAAAGTGAAAATGAAATTTTCGCAAGAAAACTAGGGTCAGCCATTCGCTTAACATCGAAAAAAAAGTTTTGCCCCAAAAATATCTCTAGAATTTTAATAAATACTGGCGACATTTTTGACTTCACACATTGCGAACTATTTTGGAACTAATTTGCGACTTTTTAGGCGCATTTTTTTGGGACTTGATACATTTTGCCCATAGCATGTGCAAGAATTCACAGAATATACGTATATGCATTTTTGATTGGCTGATGTCTGTCACATGATACAGAAGGAGTGGAAATAGACATAACTTGTCAGAATAAAATCTACCACTCACTTGAAGTTCAGACCATTTATCAAGCTCCGGATGGAGCTTGAGGGCCCGTGCTTCTGGCAAGCCTGTAGGCTCGCCAAATACACCAGTTATGCCATAACCTATCCGCCTGCCCTGAGCAGGCGGACAGATATCGCTGCAATTCAACCCGATCTAATTCAATTGACTGTGAATCTGCAGGCGGCGTTGCACCAGCAGCTCACAAGAGTATTGCTCTCCGCATTCAGCGAGGTCTGTCAGACCTGATCCGCACTGTCGGATCAGGTCCGACAGACCTTTGTTAAATAGGCCCCTAAGGGGCCAATTTATCAATGTCTGTCTGACATGATACGCTGTAGTGTATCATTTCCGACAGACATTGCTGAATGCCGACAGCATATGCTGTTGGCATTTAACATTGCACAAGCAGTTCACTAGAACTGCTTGTGCAATGCCGCCCCCTGCAGATTCACGGCCAATCAGCCGCTAACAGGGGGTGTCAATCAGTGCGATCGTATAGGATCGGGCAGATTGCAGACTGTAGCCTCAGAGGCAGCGGACCAGTTATGAAGCAGCGGTCTTAAGACCGATGCTTCATAACTGCTGTTTCCGGCGAGCCTAAAGCTCAGAGCTTGATAATTCGGCCCCAATGTCCTATTGCATTGTTTTGTTATCATGCATTTGTTGATTATGAAACTCCACTGTATTTACTGGTTCTTTAACCATTGCACTGTATACTTTTATGTAGATTATTTGCATATATGGTACAGGCTAAAGAAAACAGTTTTAGTGACTCAGTCACTTGGTGTATTTTTTTTTCTTCATGAAGCTAGTGTTTTTAATGTTGGGGAAACAAAAAGCACCACTCTGCATGTTCTGTGGCACAATAAAAACCTTCTGTGTATACTGTTAGTGTTTACATGTGTTTTATAGGTTCACTGTTTTTCTGTATTCAGATACAGTCACCAAAAGCATTATCATGTGATTTGTATACTGCATTTCAGATATTCTGCCTCCCTTGAGGAGAATAAGTTTATTTCTTCCCTGGTTCTCTCTGCAGTATCCAGCGACAGCTGCAGGAAATTTGAAAGCAAATTGCAGATTTCTAAGTTTGAAGAGGTTTCAACATCCTCTCTAATTGCTGGGTGGAAAGAGGAGGGGAGATATTTCCGCATAGTGGTGTGAGAAAGGATGAAGAGATTCCACCGGGATGATTACAGTCCTTATTTTTTTATGTTTTTAAGTACTCTGTACAATATTCTTGTAATGTGCAGCAAAATATCTATTAACCATGAATACTACGGTACAATGTGAGATCTCCTAAGAAAATATTTTATTTTTTACCAGCTTTTACCAGTAATTAATTTAAACAGGAGAATAAAATACAACGGCCGAATGCAGCTATTTCCGCGTGAGCCTTCAGGCTCACCGGAAACAGGAATTTGGAAGCAGCTCCTTTATTCGTCCGCTATCTCTGAGGCGGCGGACAGCAATCCGCCGTGACATACGATCAGGTTGATTGACACCCAGATTGGCCGCAAATCTGCAGGGGGCGGCATTGCACAAGCATTTCACAAGGAATGCTTGTGCAATGATGTCTGGCGGACATGATCGCTACAACGGATCATGTCCGCCAGACACATGATAAATCGGCACCATCATATATCATGAGATTTTGCATGGCAAAAGACTGACAACTAAAAAGGGGTTAATGAGATGTAATGTTGTTTTTTTTATAAAATCACATCCAAATGCTCCAAGTATTGAAAAGTAGTTTTTTCATTGAATTAATATCATAAAAACTGTAGTGCCAAATCTGCAACGTATTCAATACAAGAAGATAATATATTACAGGGACAGTCAATTCCAGAATTTTTATTGATTAAAAAGATAGATAATCCCTTTATTACCCATTCCCCAGTTTTGCATAACCAACACTGTTATATTAATATACTTTTTACCTCCGTGATTACCTTGTATCTAAGCCTCTGCAGACTGCCCCTTTATTTCAGTTCTTTTGACAGACTTGCATTTTAGCCAATCAGTGCTGACTCATAAGTAACTCCACGGGAGTGAGCACAATGTTATCTATATGGCACACATGAACTAGCACTGTCTAGCTGTGAAAAACTGTCAAAATGCACTTTGATAAGAGGTGGCCCTCCAGGGCTTAGAAATTAGCAAATGAATCTACCTAGGTTTAGATTTCAACAAAGTATACTAAGAGAACAAAGTGAATTGGAAAGTTGTTTAAAATTGCATGCCCTATCTGAATCATGAAAGTTTAATTTTGGCTATGCTATCCCTTTAATTAACTTTAAGAACAGAAGTTTTCGAAACATTTTCCCTTTTTTATATAACTCTCCTCTTCCAGCTGGCTAAAGTTAACATAGTCAAGCTAGCACCTGCTTTAAGATAAAAGGAAGAGAAAGTTTGACTCCTGACATATGCCTAGTAGAGCACAGGACCGTTGCAATCTGGTATACAAGTCCATGGTAAAACAATTACCAGAGAATGTTTAGCGCTCATAATATAAGTTGAAAGTTATGTGTAGCCCTCAAGCACAACACATAACAGCGCTAAAGAGGCATGACTTGAAACCTGGGGGCCAATTTATCAATGTCTGTCCGACATAATACGTTGTAGCGTATCATGTCCGACAGACATTGTTGAATGCCGACAGCATACGCTGTCGGCATTTAACATTGCACAAGCAGTTCACCAGAACTGCTTGTGCAATGCTGCTCCCTGCAGATTCGTGGCTAGAAGGGGGTGTCAATCAGCCCGATCGTATAGCAGACCAGTTATGGAGCACTGAAACAGGGGCATCAAGCTACATTCGAGCTTGATAATTCAGCTCCCTGAAGTAAAGTGTTAGGGTTAGAAAAACATATAAAACATATGTAAAACATATCAAAATAAAGTAATACATATATATATATATATATATATATATATATATACTGTGTATATATATATTTATATATATATATATACTGTGTATATATATATATATACTGTATATATACTGTATATATATATATATATATATATATATATATATATATACATATTAAATGTAAAATATAAGTTTATTATTGAAATAAATGTATAAAAAGTATTTTAAAGAGATATGGTATAAATCAAAGTGTTTGTGTATATATGTTTTTATGTATATGTGTGTATATATATATATATATATATATATATATATATATATATATATATATATATATATATATATATATATATATATATATATATATATATATATACATATATACATACAGACATATATACACCCATACAAGTACACACACACATATAAGCTTTTCACTTGATTTTTGCTACAAAATTCAACCAATATGCGTCCATTCACTTAAATCACAGACTGCAAATGATGTTGAATTTCTTTTGCAATAAGCTTAAAAATACACACATCACTTGAGGTGTATGAAGAAAATACATTTGGAAATATGCTGAATATCTTTTTGAATACCCTGATTATATTAACCCCATATGGACCAGTAATTTTAGAGAATAACTTGCTGAAAGTACTGGAGAATTTTTAGCATTTTTTTCTATCACTTTATTTAACAGAAATAGAGTATTTTCTTTTTTTTTTTACTTACCTATCAAAACTTTATATATATATATATATATATATATATATATATATATATATATATATATATATATATATATATATATATATATATATATATATATATATATATATATATATATATATATATATATATATATGTATATATATATATATATATATATATATACATATATATAAACAACCCAATGTATTGGTCTATGCCCATTTTGGTATATTTCTTGCATTCATTCAACCCCCAAATGCGATCATATTAAAAAAAAAATGTTAACTTTTTCACAAACTTTGGGTTTCTCACTGAAATTATTTACACACAACTACTGCAGTCATATGACAAATGATTGTAAAAGGTTATCTGGGATCTCCTTTGCTCATACAATAGGAGGCATGCATAACTTTGCCATTGGTTTTTGGCTATTAGAAGTCTGCTAATTGCAGGTGCCCACCACACTTCTGAAATTCTCGGCAGTGAAGGGGTTAATCAGGTAGCTTGTAAGGTTAATTTTAGTTGTAGTGAAGAGATTACCATCTCTACCTGATCCCTCCCAAACAGCTCTTTTCCCTCCCTCCAACTTTGCGATACCTGCCTGTCAGTGTCACTGTGTGTATCGGAAACCTGCCTTCATATTGTAAAGGAAGAACAAATCGTTCTTCCTTACCATATGAAGCCAGATGCCTTCTGCACCTGGCTGCAGTCTCTGCTATCAAAGCTAACAGACTGTTGGATGTAGGTACTAGGTCAACAGGGTATGCTAGGCAAAGTACTCTGTTGCATAGTACCTATGTCCATCCTAATAGTAAGCTGTGTGGTTAGTTTTATTAATACATTTGGTCAGTCTGATTGTTGCCCTTAAAGGGAGATGTAAAATACAATTTTTCTTTATAGAGAATGCAATTTTAAACCACTTTTTAATTTACATCTTATTAAATTTTCTTTGTTCTCTTGGTATCTTGTTGAAAAGCAGGGACATAAGCTCAGGAGTGTGCATGTGTCTGGAGCACTATGTGGCAGCAGTTTTGCAAGAATGTTATCCATTTGCACAAACACTAGATGGCAGCACTATTACATACTATGCAGTGCTGCAGACACCTGCCTAGGTATCTATTCAATTAAAAGACCACTCAATGCAGTAACATTGCATAATTAATAAGTGCATAATAAAAAAAACAATGTTTAAACACTTACTTTGAGTTTCAAATAAGCAGTAGATTTTTTCTGACAATTTTATTTTTTCTCCCATTTTCTGGTCCCCTGTATCATGTGACAGGCATCAGTCAATCACAGACTAGTATACTTATACCCCGTGAGCTTGTGCACATGCTCAGTAGGGTCTTTTTCCCTAAAAAGTGTGAGTTTAAAAAGACTGTGAAAAATTTAATAATGAAAGTAAATTGGAAAGTGACTTACTGCAAAAAATGCATGCACTATCTGAATAAAAAAAGTTTATTTTGACTTGAGTGTCCATTTTTAACAAATTGGATAATAGAAGTAAATTGGAAATGGTTTTAATCACAAAAGTAATTTTGGGGGTCAATTTATGACCTGATATAGCGGATCATGTCCGCTGCACATCGATAAATACCCTGTGAACTGCTGGTGCAATGCCGCCCCCTGCAGATTCGCGACCAATCTGCCGCTAGCAGGGGGTGTCAATCAACCTGATCGTATTGGAGCAGGCGGACAGGTTATGGAGCAGCGGTCTTTAGGCTCGCCGGAAACACGGGGTATCAAGCTCTGTACGGAGCTTGATAAATTGACCCCTTTGAGTACATTTTTGGGTTTCATATGCCTATAATTATCTTGTAAGAACAGTGTAGCATTTCTAAGTTACATTCATCTTGCATTTTTAGAAAATGAAAACATAAAGACTGGAACAATGAAAGTGCTAAATATTCTGATGTATTTTATTGTCAAAAAATAAAATAAAAGTAGAAAAGTTGTCACCCACAGCGATTTTATTTATGCTTTCTTGATCTTGACAATTTATTATATTTTTTGTTAGATGTCTGTGCCTGGATATCTCCTGTGGTGATATATTTATTCTTAGTGATATTTTTTCTGTTACTGCCCTGAAATGTTCATTATCAGGGATTAAATAGAATGTATTATTTAAATGTGAATTGTATTATTGTGATAAATATCCAATTTTCCATCATTTAGATTACTGCTGAACATTATGGACATAATTCTCAAGCACTATAATTGAGACCCCTGCAAAGTGTAAAAAGGTTTCCACACTCCTGTTTTTTGCTTCTCAGAAATCTCATTTAAAGGGGCATTGTAGTATGAGAATTACATGCTTTAATTCTGTGTTTAAAGGGCCATGAAGCAACTTGAAACAGTAACACAATTGTGAAATATAGTATTTAACAGTTTGTAAGCTACAAAAAGACTTTAAAGGGACAGTCTAGTATAAATCAAACTTTAATTATTCAGATAGGACTTTTAATTTTAATCAACTTTCCAATTTACTTTTATCATCAAATTTGCTTTGTTCTCTTGATATTCTTAGTTTAAACTAAACTGATTTCTAAGCCTTTGAGGGCTGCCTCTTATCACAGGCTTTTTAAATCTCTTTTCAACACAAAGAGACAGAAAGTACACGTGGGCCATATAGATAACACTGTGTTCAGGCACAGGGGATTATTTAAGATTTAGCACAAAACAATGCTAAATTTAAGACAATAGATAATAAACAGTCACAGTCATGTGATCAGGGGGCTGGAAGAAGGTTCTTAGATACAAGGTAATCACAGAGGTAAAAAGTGTATTAATATAACTGTGTTGGCTTTGCAAAACTGGGGAATGGGCAATAAAGGGATTATCTATCTTTTAAAACAATAACAATTCTATGGTAGACTGTCCCTTTAAGCCCCATATAATCTGCCAGCAATTGCTCTCTACAAAGTCCTGCCACTGGTTTACAATATATGGCAGCTGCAATCTGTGCTATGCATTTGCTAGATGTTGTGCTCAGTAAGTTTAGGTGATTTTACATTTGACGTAGTGCGTGACATTTTGGTCACCCAAAAGCAGTGCACGTTTGTCTAGGGGAGGAGGGTGCAGAAGTGTACAGATTATTTATAAGTAGTGTGCATGGCTGTCTACCAATGCATGCTACCATAGCAGCCAATCATGTGTTGTTTGCGCATGCATGTGAGCCTGCAATATACAGGGAGTGCAGAATTATTAGGCAGGTTGTATTTTTGAGGATTAATTTTATTATTGAACAACAACCATGTTCTCAATGAACCCAAAAAACTCATTAATATCAAAGCTGAATAGTTTTGGAAGTAGTTTTTAGTTTGTTTTTAGTTATAGCTATTTTAGGGGGATATCTGTGTGTGCAGGTGAATATTACTGTGCATAATTATTAGGTAACTTAACAAAAAACAAATATATACCCATTTCTCCAACATTGGTGTGTCCGGTCCACGGCGTCATCCTTACTTGTGGGATATTCTCTTCCCCAACAGGAAATGGCAAAGAGTCCCAGCAAAGCTGGTCACATGATCCCTCCTAGGCTCCGCCCACCCCAGTCATTCTCTTTGCCGTTGCACAGGCAACATCTCCACGGAGATGGTTAAGAGTTTTTTGGTGTTTAAATGTAGTTTTTATTCTTCTATCAAGTGTTTGTTATTTTAAAATAGTGCTGGTATGTACTATTTACTCTGAAACAGAAAAGGATGAAGATTTCTGTTTGTAAGAGGAAGATGATTTTAGCAGACAGTAACTAAAATCGGTTGCTGTTTCCACATAGGAATGTTGAGATGAAGTAACTTCAGTTGGGGGAAACAGTTAGCAGACTTTTCTGCTTCCGGTCATGGGGACCGGTAAGCCATTTTCTTATTCAAAAACAAACAGAATATAGGGCTTATTATGGGCTAAAAAACTGGTAGACATTTTTATGGGCTAAATCGATTGCTTTATTTGTGCATATTATTCAAATTTAGGCTAACAATTGACATTTATAATCTTGGGGAACGTTTATAAAACGGCAGGCACTGTATTGGACACCTTTTTCAGTCAGGGGGCCTTTCTAGTCATAGACTGAGCCTCATTTTCGCGCCATTAATGCACAGTTGTTTTTTGAGAACAGGGCATGCAGATGCATGTGTGTGGATCTAAGAATCTCTGAAAAAGCTTTTAGAAGGCGTCATTTGGTATTGTATTCCCCTCAGGGCTTGGTTGGGTCTTAGCAAAGACTGTATCTGGGACTGTATAGGGGTTAAATTGAAAAACGGCTCCGGTTCCGTTATTTTAAGGGTTAAAGCTCTGAAATTTGGTGTGCAATACTTTTAAGGCTTTAAGACACTGTGGTGAAAATTTGGTAATTTTTGAACAATTCCTTCATACTTTTTCACATATTCAGTAATAAAGTGTTTTCTGTTTGAAATTTAAAGTGACAGTAACGGTTTTATTTTAAAACGTTTTTTTGTGCATTGTTGACAAGTTTAAGCCTGTTTAACATGTCTATACCTTCAGATAAGCTATGTTCTATATGTATGAAAGCCAATGTGTCTCCCCATTTAAATTTATGTGATAATTGTGCCATAGCGTCCAAACAAAGTAAGGACAGTACTGCCACAAATAATGATATTGCCCAAGATGATTCCTCAAATGAGGGGAGTAAACATGATACTACATCATCTCCTACTGTGTCTACACCAGTTTTGCCCATGCAGGAGGCCCCTAGTACATCTAGTGCGCCAATACTTATTACCATGCAACAATTAACGGCTGTAATGGATAACTCCATAGCAAATCTTTTATCCAAAATGCCTACTTATCAGAGAAAGCGCGATTGCTCTGTTTTAAACACTGAAGAGCAAGAGGACGCTTATGATAATTGTTCTGTCATACCCTCACACCAATCTGAAGGGGCCATGAGGGAGGTTTTGTCTGAGGGAGAAATTTCAGATTCAGGAAAAATTTCTCATCAAGCTGAACCTGATGTTGTGACATTTAAATTAGAACATCTCAGCGCACTGCTTAAGGAGGTGTTATCTACTCTGGATGATTGTGACAATTTGGTCATTCCAGAGAAATTATGCAAGATGGATAGGTTCCTAGAGGTTCTGGTGTCCCCCGACGCTTTTCCTATACCCAAGCGGGTGGCGGACATAGTAAATAAAGAGTGGGAAAAGCCTGGCATACCTTTTGTTCCTCCCCCTATATTTAAGAAATTATTTCCTATGGTCGACCCCAGAAAGGACTTATGGCAGAAAGTCCCCAAGGTCGAGGGGGCAGTTTCTACTCTAAACAAACGCACTACTATTCCTATCGAAGATAGTTGTGCTTTCAAAGATCCTATGGATAAAAAATTGGAAGGTTTGCTTAAAAAGATTTTTGTACAGCAAGGCTACCTTCTACAACCAATTTCATGCATTGTTCCTGTCACTACGGCAGCGTGGTTCTGGTTCGAGGAACTAGAAAAGTCGCTCAGTAGAGAAACTCCATATGAGGAGGTTATGGACAGAGTTCACGCACTTAAATTGGCTAACTCTTTTATTTTAGATGCCGCTTTGCAATTAGCAAAATTAGGGGCGAAAAATTCAGGGTTTGCTATTGTGGCCGCAGAGCACTTTGGCTAAAGTCTTGGTCAGCGGATGTGTCATCCAAGACAAAATTACTTAACATTCCTTTCAAAGGTAAAACTTTTTTTGGACCTGATTTGAAAGAGATTATTTCAGACATCACTGGGGGAAAGGGCCACGCCCTTCCACAGGATAGGTCTTTTAAGGCTAAAAATAAGCCTAATTTTCGTCCCTTTCGCAGAAATGGACCAGCTTCTAATTCTGCATCCTCTAAGCAAGAGGGTAATGCCTCACAACCCAAACCAGCCTGGAAACCAATGCAAGGCTGGAACAAAGGTAAGCAGGCCAAGAAGCCTGCCACTGCTAACAAGACAGCATGAAGGAGTAGCCCCCGATCCGGGACCGGATCTGGTGGGGGGCAGACTCTCTCTCTTTGCTCAGGCTTGGGCAAGAGATGTTCAGGATCCTTGGGCGCTAGAAATAGTTTCTCAAGGTTATCTCCTGGAATTCAAGGAACTACCCCCAAGGGGAAGGTTCCACAAGTCTCACTTATCCTCAAACCAAATAAAGAGACAGGCATTCTTACATTGTGTAGAAGACCTGTTAAAGATGGGAGTGATACACCCAGTTCCAATAAAGGAACAAGGAATGGGATTTTATTCCAATCTGTTCGTAGTTCCCAAAAAAGAGGGAACGTTCAGACCAATTTTGGATTTGAAGATCCTAAACAAATTTCTCAGGGTACCATCGTTCAAAATGGAAACTATTCGAACGATTCTACCCACCATCCAGGAAAGTCAATTTATGACTACCGTGGATCTAAAGGATGCGTACCTACATATCCCTATCCACAAGGAACATCATCAGTTCCTAAGGTTCGCTTTTCTGGACAAACATTACCAGTTTGTGGCTCTTCCATTCGGATTAGCCACTGCTCCAAGGATTTTCACAAAGGTGCTAGGGTCCCTTCTAGCGGTTCTAAGACCAAGGGGCATTGCAGTAGTACCTTACTTGGACGACATTCTAATACAAGCGTCGTCCCTGTCAAAGGCAAAGGCTCATACGGACATCGTTCTAGCCTTTCTCACATCTCACGGATGGAAAGTGAACAAAGAAAAGAGTTCTCTGTCCCCGTCAACAAGAGTTCCCTTCTTGGGAACAATAATAGATTCCTTAGAAATGAGGATTTTTCTGACAGAGGTCAGAAAATCAAAACTTCTAAGCTCTTGTCAAGTGCTTCATTCTGTTCCTCGTCCTTCCATAGCGCAGTGCATGGAAGTAATAGGATTGATGGTTGCAACAATGGACATAGTTCCTTTTGCACGAATTCATCTAAGACCATTACAACTGTGCATGCTCAAACAGTGGAATGGGGATTATACAGACTTGTCTCCAATGATTCAAGTAGATCAAAAGACCAGAGATTCACTCCGTTGGTGGCTGACCCTGGACCATCTGTCCCAGGGAATGAGCTTCCGCAGGCCAGAGTGGGTCATTGTCACGACCGACGCCAGTCTAGTGGGCTGGGGTGCGGTCTGGGAATCCCTGAAAGCTCAGGGTCTATGGTCTCGGGAAGAGTCTCTTCTCCCGATAAACATTCTGGAACTGAGAGCGATATTCAATGCTCTCAGAGCTTGGCCTCAACTAGCAAAGGCCAAATTCATAAGGTTCCAATCAGACAACATGACGACTGTAGCTTATATCAATCATCAAGGGGGAACAAAGAGTTCCCTAGCGATGAAAGAAGTGACCAAAATAATTCAATGGGCGGAGGATCACTCCTGCCACTTGTCTGCGATCCACATCCCAGGAGTGGAAAATTGGGAAGCAGATTTTCTGAGTCGTCAGACATTTCATC
Source organism: Bombina bombina (assembly GCF_027579735.1). Classification (NCBI taxonomy): domain Eukaryota; kingdom Metazoa; phylum Chordata; class Amphibia; order Anura; family Bombinatoridae; genus Bombina; species Bombina bombina. The sequence continues at coordinate 726,181,436 of NC_069502.1, read as the reverse complement.
CGGGGGAGTGGGAACTCCATCCGGAAATCTTTGCCCAAATAACTCAATTATGGGGCATTCCAGACATGGATCTGATGGCGTCTCGTCAGAACTTCAAGGTTCCTTGCTACGGGTCCAGATCCAGGGATCCCAAGGCGACTCTAGTAGATGCACTAGTAGCACCTTGGACTTTCAACCTAGCTTACGTATTCCCACCGTTTCCTCTCATTCCCAGGCTGGTAGCCCGGATCAATCAGGAGAGGGCCTCGGTGATCTTGATAGCTCCTGCGTGGCCACGCAGGACTTGGTATGCAGACCTGGTGAATATGTCATCGGCTCCACCATGGAAGCTACCTTTGAGACAGGACCTTCTTGTTCAAGGTCCATTCGAACACCCAAATCTGGTCTCCCTCCAACTGACGGCTTGGAGATTGAACGCTTGATTCTATCAAAGCGTGGGTTTTCAGATTCGGTGATAGATACTCTGGTTCAGGCCAGAAAACCGGTAACTAGAAAAATTTACCATAAAATATGGAAAAAATATATCTGTTGGTGTGAATCCAAAGGATTCCCATGGAATAAGATAAAAATTCCTAAGATTCTTGCAGAAAGGATTATCTGCAAGTTCCCTAAAGGGACAGATCTCTGCTTTATCTGTCTTACTACACAAAAGACTGGCAGCTGTGCCAGATGTTCAAGCATTTGTTCAGGCTCTGGTTAGGATCAAGCCTGTTTACAGACCTTTGACTCCTCCCTGGAGTCTAAATCTAGTTCTTTCAGTTCTTCAAGGGGTTCCGTTTGAACCCTTACATTCCATAGATATTAAGTTATATCTTGGAAAGTTTTGTTTTGGTTGCAATTTCTTCTGCTAGAAGAGTTTCAGAGTTATCTGCTCTGCAGTGTTCTCCTCCTTATCTGGTGTTCCATGCAGATAAGGTGGTTTTGCGTACTAAGCCTGGTTTTCTTCCTAAAGTTGTTTCTAACAAAAATATTAACCAGGAGATAGTTGTACCTTCTTTGTTTCCGAATCCAGTTTCAAAGAAGGAACGTTTGTTACACAATTTGGACGTTGTCCGTGCTCTAAAGTTCTATTTAGAGGCTACTAAAGATTTCAGACAAACATCTTCCTTGTTTGTTGTTTATTCTGGTAAAAGGAGAGGTCAAAAAGCGACTTCTACCTCTCTTTCCTTTTGGCTTAAAAGCATCATCCGATTGGCTTATGAGACTGCCGGACGGAAGCCTCCTGAAAGAATCACAGCTCACTCCACTTGGGCTGTGGCTTCCACATGGGCCTTCAAGAACGAGGCTTCTGTTGACCAGATATGTAAGGCAGCGACTTGGTCTTCACTGCACACTTTTGCCAAATTTTACAAATTTGAAACTTTTGCTTCTTCGGAGGCTATTTTTGGGAGAAAGGTTTTGCAAGCTGTGGTTCCTTCCGTTTAGGTGACCTGATTTGCTCCCTCCCTTCATCCGTGTCCTAAAGCTTTGGTATTGGTTCCCACAAGTAAGGATGACGCCGTGGACCGGACACACCAATGTTGGAGAAAACAGAATTTATGCTTACCTGATAAATTACTTTCTCCAACGGTGTGTCCGGTCCACGGCCCGCCCTGGTTTTTTAATCAGGTCTGATGAATTATTTTCTCTAACTACAGTCACCACAGTATCATATGGTTTCTCCTATATATATTTCCTCCTGTCCGTCGGTCGAATGACTGGGGTGGGCGGAGCCTAGGAGGGATCATGTGACCAGCTTTGCTGGGACTCTTTGCCATTTCCTGTTGGGGAAGAGAATATCCCACAAGTAAGGATGACGCCATGGACCGGACACACCGTTGGAGAAAGTAATTTATCAGGTAAGCATAAATTCTGTTTTCAATTATTTATTTTTACCAGTGAAACCAATATAACATCTCAACATTCACAAATATACATTTCTGACATTCAAAAACAAAACAAAAACAAATCAGTGACCAATATAGCCACCTTTCTTTGCAAGGACACTCAAAAGCCATCCATGGATTCTGACAGTGTTTTGATCTGTTCACCATCAACATTGCGTGCAGCAGCAACCACAGCCTCCCAGACACTGTTCAGAGGGGTGTACTGTTTTCCCTCCTTGTAAATCTCACATTTGATGATGGACCACAGGTTCTCAATGGGGTTCAGATCAGGTGAACAAGGAGGCCATGTCATTAGATTTTCTTCTTTTATACCCTTTCTTGCCAGCCACGCTGTGGAGTACTTGGACGCTTGTGATGGAGCATTGTCCTGCATGAAAATCATGTTTTTCTTGAAGGATGCAGACTTCTTCCTGTACCACTGCTTGAAGAAGGTGTCTTCCAGAAACTGGCAGTAGGACTGGGAGTTGAGCTTGACTCCATCCTCAACCCGAAAAGGCCCCACAAGCTCATCTTTGATGATACCAGCCCAAACCAGTACTCCACCTCCACCTTGCTGGCGTCTGAGTCGGACTGGAGCTCTCTGCTCTTTACCAATCCAGCCACGGGCCCATCCATCTGGCCCATCAAGACTCACTCTCATTTCATCAGTCCATAAAACCTTAGAAAAATCAGTCTTGAGATATTTCTTGGCCCAGTCTTGATGTTTCAGCTTGTGTGTCTTGTTCAGTGGTGGTCGTCTTTCAGCCTTTCTTACCTTGGCCATGTCTCTGAGTATTGCACACCTTGTGCTTTTGGGTACTCCAGTGATGTTGCAGCTATGAAATATGGCCAAACTGGTGGCAAGTGGCATCTTGGCAGCTGCACGCTTGACTTTTCTCAGTTCATGGGCAGTTATTTTGCGCCTTGGTTTTTCCACACACTTCTTGCGACCCTGTTGACTATTTTGAATGAAACGCTTGATTGTTCGATGATCACGCTTCAGAAGCTTTGCAATTTTAAGAGTGCTGCATCCCTCTGCAAGATATCTCACTATTTTTGACTTTTCTGAGCCTGTCAAGTCCTTATTTTGACCCATTTTGCCAAAGGAAAGGCAGTTGCCTAATAATTATGCACACCTGATATAGGGTGTTGATGTCATTAGACCACACCCCTTCTCATTACAGAGATGCACATCACCTAATATGCTTAATTGGTAGTAGGCTTTCGAGCCTATACAGCTTGGAGTAAGACAACATGCATAAAGAGGATGATGTGGTCAAAATACTCATTTGCCTAATAATTCTGCACTCCCTGTATGCACTCTTGTGAAGGAACCTGATACCATAAAAAAGGCAGAGTACTCCTGATAACAGAGGGTGGGTTATCTGGCTTGATGCAGCAATACAAAATGAGTACATATTTCAAAGTTTAAAAAATAATTGAAATTCTTCTATACATTTATTTAACTAACTTTTCTGACAAATAGTCTTTAGTCTTAAGGGCAGGGGCGGAGCTACTATCAGTACAACAGGTGCAGTAAATCAGTGCCCAAGTGCTTGGTGGGGGGGGGGCATAGCTATTATATAATAGGCTGTGCAGAATGTTTGCAATACTAATACATAGGAGCCTTTTATTGGTGTGGGTTGCAAGTACATCTATATCTATCTATCTATCTATCTATCTATCCTTAAAATCATTATACAGAGCAGCATGTATATTATTAGTATTGGTTACTACTGAGTTACTTCTTGGGGGACCCAAAATAATTTTGCACCAGAGCCCTCTGTTAAGTTGGTCCGCTATTGCTTCAGGGATATGTATATATCTCATCCTGTGTTATGGCACTTTAACCCACGCAGTCCGTCTCAGGAGCCTCAGAGAACTGCTGGCCGAAGCAGGGAAAAGCCATCGAGCTAAATATAGAATCCCACTGTTAATAGTGCGGATATTAAATGCTTTAAGATAAGTGCATTAAAGTTGTAACATGAGAAGAAAAGCCTATGAGGTAGATTTATTATGCTGCGGATGCAGCTGTTTCTGGAAACAAAAGTTAAGAAGCAGCGGTTGTAAGACCGCTGCTCCTTAACTCATCCGCCACCTCTGAGGTGGCAGACAGCAATCATCCCGATTGGATACGATCGGGATGATTGACACCCCATGCTAGCAGCCAATTTCCCCACAAATGTGCAGGGGGCGGCATTGCACAATCATTTCACCAGAAATGCTTGTGCAATGTTAAATGCCGACAGCGTATGCTGTCAGTATTTAGCGATGTCGGACGGACATTATTCGCTACAGAGGATCATGTCTGCCCGAAACTTGATAAATCTACCCCTATGAGTAAACCCCTACACTTGATAAATCTACCCCTATGAGTAAACCCCTACACTTGATAAATCTAACCCTATGAGTAAACCCCTACACTTGATAAATCTACCCCTATTTGTAAACCCCTACACTTGATAAATCTACCCCTATGAGTAAACCCCTACACTTGATAAATCTAACCCTATGAGTAAACCCCTACACTTGATAAATCTAACCCTATGAGTAAACCCCTACACTTGATAAATCTAACCCTATGAGTAAACCCCTACACTTGATAAATCTAACCCTATGAGTAAACCCCTACACTTGATAAATCTAACCCTATGAGTAAACCCCTACACTTGATAAATCTAACCCTATGAGTAAACCCCTACACTTGATAAATCTACCCCTATTTGTAAACCCCTACACTTGATAAATCTACCCCTATGAGTAAACCCCTACACTTGATAAATCTACCCCTATGATTAAACCCCTACACTTGATAAATCTACCCCATGAGTAAACCCCTACACTTGATAAATCTACCCCTATGAGTAAACCCCTACACTTGATAAATCTAACCCTATGAGTAAACCCCTACACTTGATAAATCTACACCTATGAGTAAACCCCTACACTTGATAAATCTACCCCTATTAGTAAACCCCTACACTTGATAAATCTACACCTATGAGTAAACCCATACACTTGATAAATCTACACCTATGAGTAAACCCTTACACTTGATAAATCTACCCCTATGAGTAAACCCCTACACTTGATAAATCTAACCCTATGAGTAAACCCCTACACTTGATAAATCTACACCTATGAGTAAACCCCTACACTTGATAAATCTACACCTATGAGTAAACCCCTACACTTGATAAATCTACACCTATGAGTAAACCCCTACACTTGATAAATCTAACCCTATGAGTAAACCCCTACACTTGATAAATCTACACCTATGAGTAAACCCCTACACTTGATAAATCTAACCCTATGAGTAAACATTTTCCCAGAGAAGGAAGACCATATTTATTGACCACCTTTATTACAGAGAAGAAACTGCATGTGTCCCAAAAGTCTCTGATGCTTTGGGAAATATGATTTAGAATTTCTGCTATCCACTTAAAGGGACATGAGAGAACATTATTTAAAAATGGTGTTTTGTGAGCATGGCTGCTTTTGGAAGGGTGGTCGATGGGAGTGGCCGTTTGTCCTGGGTATGGTGGATGGGATTGGGGGATGTGGTGTGCGGAGTCAGGGCAATCCCTGGAAGCTGTGACATTTGCCCTGATGGGTAAAGCTGCAGAAGGGACAGCAGTCAAAAAGTTGGGAGCTCTGCCTTGGTACTTGCAGAATGTTCTTTTCCGTAGCCATTTCAGATGAAGGATAATGCTAGTACTGACATTTGCCCTGTAGCAGATGTCTTTTAAGTGCTTTGCAAATACACAGCAAATAGCATGTCTCTTATAAAGCATAAGTCTTCTTGTTAAAGGGACATTTTATTTAAAAGTGCACGGAAAAGAGAATCAATTACACATATTCAAATATTTATGCTTGGAAAAACACATTGATAAAGCTGTATAAATTGATATCAAAACTATCAGAAAAGCATGTTTGTGTATAACTGTTTATAAGGGTCAGTTATTTTTTTATTATTATTATTATTATGATTATTATGATTTTTTTTTTTATTATTATTATTATTATTATTATGATTATTATTATTTGTAAAGCTCCAGCAGATTCTGCATTGCTAAGACAGGCATAGTCACACTAGGACAGATTTATTAGAGACCTCTGCTTGATAGAGAGCTTACTCTATGGCTGATGAAAACAGCTCATACTAATCTCTCGGTGGACAGAACCATAAAAAAAATAAGCAGTTTTAGTAAACATAGTAACAAAAAATAAACATACAGGGCTAGATTAAAAGTGGATCACTCTATAGCGCTAATTGCGCTAGAAGAAAACTTTTTGCACGTTGAGTTGCGCTAGTATTACCAGTTGAAAGTGACAAGTTATTGCGCTTGCGCTAAACCGAATTGTGGAAAAAGCCGAACTTACAATATCGCGCATTCACGTATTCCCTCATAGAAGTCAATGGAGCAAAAAAATTGGAAAAAAACCCACTCGCGTGAAAACCCGACCGCATATTCTTAAGTGTTCTAAACCAACATGAAAATATGAATATTTCATATTCCAATGTTCTGCACTTAGCAGAATATGTTCTTTTTATTCATAAATACTTATTTCTACTTATATCTAACGGTATTTTAGTACAATATAAATCTATACCTATATATCTATATGATTATATATAGATATAGATATATACAGATATATAGGAATATCTATTTTTTACAATACATAGAACATATTCTGCTATGAGCATAGGAAAAAACGTTATTAAATATGATTATTGCATAAATAAGTGTTTTTCTAATGCACCTCTATATATGTGTATATATGTATTTATGTGTTTATATGTGTATATATGTATGTAAATACATATATAATACACATACAAATACATACATATGTACACACATATATACATGTATATCCATCTTTAGAGATGTATATGTATGTATCTCAATGTTAATGCCCTTTTTGCCTGAGATCTCATATCTTTGAGCCCTTAAAGCTTTTTTGTGCAATTTTGATTAGATAGTTTTATTATGAGTGTAATGTATTTTTGATGTGTTTTGTGCAACTTTTTTGTTTTGCGAATGGATGCGGTAATGATTCTAGCGTAATGCACTCAAGCAATTGTGTTTACTTTCAACTTGTAATACCAGCGCAATTTAACATGCGTGCAAACGATTGTGAAAACCTGATATCGCTTGCGTACAAACGTTTGTGCTCCACTCGTAATCTGTCTCACAGTGTTTTTTCAAATGTCCTCTTTAAAAATTAAGGAAAAATATAATGACCCTTTAAAATAGTACTTTTAAATGGACATACAACTCACCCCCCAAAAAAAAATCAATTGAATGATTCAGATAGAACATGCAATTTAAAACAACTTTCCAATTTACTTCTATTTTCAAATTTGCCTCATTCTATTGGTATCCTTTGTTGAAACAGCAGCTGTGCACTACTGGAAGCTATCTGAACACATTTGGTGAGGCAATGACAAGGGGCATATATATGCAGCCACCAGTAGTGCATTGATGCATCTGAACGTTCCTACATATGTTTTTCAATAAAGGATAGCAAGAGAACAAAACAAATTAGATAATATATTGGAAGGTTGTTTAAAACTGCATGCTATCTATCTGAATCCGGAAATATTTGTGTCCCTAGTGACACCCTTAGCATATGTGTTTTACATAATTTAGTGCAATAACTTTTATGGATCAGTATTTTTTTCTGTTTAGTAAAAAAAATACTAAATAGTTGCAAATGGCTTGCAAAGCAACATCTACAGATCAGCTAGATAGATTTCTCACTGAAGGCCTGATATTCAAAAGCTCGCCGCTCAGGTGAGATGATCTAAGTCGTCTCATCAGTACAAAGAGGTCCCTAAAAAATATGTTAGAAACACAAATTTTAGTTTGAAAGGTGTTTATCTCACTATACAGGGTTTTGTATGTGAAGGAAAGACACCTACATCACAATATAAGGTCTAAAAAAATCCCAAAGATGTTGCATGATTCTCTCCATGCTGGTGAGCCTTTCAATATCAGGCCCTGAATGAGAGTGCCCCTAGACTAGACAGTCACCCACTTAGCATTATTGTTAATTCACCCTTACATACAAAACTCTCAACAACGCCGCTCCCCTCTACCTATCCTCTCTAATACACAAGTATACTCCAGCCCGTCCACTAAGATCCAACAATGACCTGCTCCTTGCATCCGCAACTATCACCTCCTCTCATGCTAGATTGCAGGACTTCTGTCGTGCAGCACCTACCCTCTGGAACACTCTCCCTCGTGCTGTCAGGCTTTGCCCTAATCTTTCTTCCTTTAAATGTTCCCTGAAGACTTTTCTGTTCAGAGAAGCCTACCACCCAACTCAATAATACATTAATTTCACTTACCTAACATTTCCCTCATCTAACTCTGTATTAACATCTTTCTCAATCTTGCAGTCCTCACCTCCTGTTTCTCAACCTCCTACCCTTCTAGATTGTAAATTCCCACGGGAATAGGGCCCTCAATCCCTCCTGTATGTGTTTGTAAATTTTGTCCTGTCTCTTACAAGTCTTGTTTTATTTAAATGAATTGTATCCATGGACAGCGCTGCAGAATATGTTGGCGCTTCATAAATAAAGTATAATAATTATAATAATAATTCAGCTGTGAAGGTGTGTTATTTATTCACAGATACACTAACAGTCACACTAACCAATGATTGTGGAGTTTGCTGCCAGGTAGCTCCACATTACAGTTATGCAATTATACTAGTGACCCATATTTTTGCTTGACTCTGAAGAGTGTTATCTCTGACATCAGTCAAAGACAAATCACTACAAGGATATATGGGATTCCTAACCAGGGAAGGGGATTAATGGCTGGCCATGTCTAGGGAACATAATGATAATGTGCAGTGTAGTGTAACTGGCTCAATAGTACATTTTGCAGCAATTCTTCATAATACTGCAAATTATGGGCTATTCAAGTAAGTGAGTCTCTGCAGTAAATAAATGACACTTAGTAAAACTGATTGTTGATAGCCTGTTTACTTGTCTTTAATGTTTGCCAAATGGACACCCCTGTTTAGTTAAACAGCTTACCTCATTATAACAGAGTGTATGGGGTTGAATTATCAAGCTCCGAATGGACCGCTGTTCCATAACTTGTCCGCCTGCTCTGAGGCCGCAGACAGAAATCAACCCGAACGAATACGATCGGGTTGATTGACACCCCCTGCAGGGGGCGGCATTGCACCAGCAGTTCACAAGAACTGCTAGTGCAATGATAAATGCTGACAGTGTATGCTGTCAGCATTTATCGATTTGCGGCGGACATGATACGCTACTTCGTATCATGTCCGCTTGTACATTAATAAATATACCCCTAAGCCTCATGCTCCAGTGCATCATTAGTATTGAGTTGGTTTAGTCTTTGTACATTCATAAATGTTTAACATAAAGCCAGTAGTCACGAACTATGATAATATATTTAATTCTATCATTAGAACATTTTCCTATTTTATATACTGTTTTTCATATATATATAGTAAACTCTCAGTTAAAAAACAAAGATACTGTACATTAAAATTAACACTAACTTTGCTCTGCAGCTTGCTTTCTCTATTGTGGGCTTTCAAAGGTAAAAGCAAGCCCCTTTAATGCCACCAGACCCTACATAACTGTTTTTGAAAGCTGTGAGCACAAGGCAGTCTGAGAATTAGACATCATGCTGCCACTGGGTGCCCGGGACTGAACGGAGGCGGCATTAATATTAATTAATTATTTGCTTTCATTTACTGTATTTAAATATTAATATCAAGTAAATACAGCGTTTATAGTATAGTATGGGTTATAGAACCTTATAGGCCTATTTTTAAAAGTAACTCTCAAGCAACCAGAAACTACACTTATCCGGAATCTACCAATCCACATGGGTGCTGTTTAACTGGGAGTTTACTATATATAAATATATATATACAAAATTGGTATGTATTTAGACTTTATGCCACCTTGAACAAACAAAGCCTCCCTTAATTCTTTACTATACTTTTCTACACTAATGCTTCCAGACAAATATACATGTGTGCACGTCTCTCTCTCTCTTTCTCTCTCTCTCGCACACATATACACTCTCAAACTCAAACACACACTCTCTTTTGCATACACACACTATGGGGCTGATTTACCAAGCCTTATATCGGCCATAATGCCTCATACGATCGGGATGATTGACACCCCCTGCTGGTGGCCGATTGGCCGTGAATCGGCAGGGGGCAGCATTGCACAAGCAGCTCAACAGAACTGCTTGTGCAATGATAAATGCTGACAGCGTATGCTGTTGGCATTTATCAATGTCTGGCAGACATGACATTACAACAGATCATGTCCGCCAGACAGATGATAAATCGGCCCCTATGTCTCATACAAACACACACACATACTCTCTCTCACACACACACACACACACTTTTTCTCTCTCACACACTCACTCTCTTTCACTCTCTCTCGCACACACTCCCTCACACACACATACCCTCCCTCTCTCTCTCTATCACACACACACTCTCTCTCACATACACACATGCACAAACTCCCACACACACACTCTCTCTCACACACATGCACACACTTTCTCTCTATCACACACGCACGCGCACACACTCTCTCACACACACTCTCTCTCACACACTCACACACAGAGCACAGAGTGTGGGTAGTGTGGGGTTCAGAGAGCACCAGAAATGAATAATGCAGCAAAACTATTTCCCAGGTGATTATCTGGTGGTGCTCCTTCAAATTTTCATCCTATGTGTGGGTCCAATGTTGCATACTTAAAAATGCTGATGGTATTCATACTTCATTCACATGAATAGGTGAGAACAAATCTCTTTAGAGTAGGAGATAAATAGGGACAAGTACACAGATATTTTCACTAGAGATCTAAATCATACATGAATTGTGAGGTATATAAAAGTTGAAAAAGGTTGTTTGCATTTATAAATGTAAAATATATTAAATGCATTTGTAGCCTATATAATTTGTAATAAATAAACCTCATAATATAAGCATTTAATTAAGTCTGTAAACAATCTGTACATGACCAATGTCAAGACAGAGTATGATTTATAGCCAATTTCAATGGCTGCTTTTTGATTATGTCTATTTTGATTTTGCATATGCCTCAACAATCTGGAAATAGATGAGCTATACCGTTTTTTCCCAGCTAATATTAATCTTACTCTAGATATGTTTAAAAAAGTAATGATTTTTTTTCCCATTAAGAATATAGGATTTCTAGGCCAGGTGAGGATTTTGATTACTTGTTTGTAATAATCATTACAAACAATCAATGTAGAACTGTTATGTCCAATCGATTGGGCTAGAAATTTATGTTGTACACTACATGAATAAACATTTTTTTTTCTATTATTTTTCAAGTGACAATGTTTCCAAGTTGTGGTGGTTTCTTATATTTATGTGAGCCTGCATAATAAATATACAGCATGTTAATGAATTATTTACTATGACCAAAAGCTGGCAATACATCAGCCTTTTTTTCTTCTTTTTGTACACATGCTGATTCCTCTGCAACTAATTTGTGACATGGTCTATTTACTTAAAGGGAAATAGAAACATACAAATTACAGGGCCGTATGTTTCCTTTCCATTAAAAGACCACTCAATGCAGTAGAATTGCATAATTAAAAAGTGCATAATAAAGAGACAATGATTTAACACCTACTCTGAATTTCATATAAGCAGCAGATTTTTTTATGACTAATTTATTTTTTTCTCCCATTTTCCGGCCCCCTGTACCATGTGACAGACATCAACCAATCACAGGCTAGTATATGTATACCCTGTGAGCTTGTGCACATGCTCAGTAGGGTTTTGTTACCAGGAAAGTGTAAATATAAAAAGACTGAGCAAAATTTGATAATGGAAGTACATTTTTAAAGTGTCTTAAAACTGCATGGTCTATCTGAATCATAAAAAAATATTTTGACTTGAGTGTCCCTTTAAGAGCTGTGCCAAAACATTGTATGCATCCTCAGGGTGATTTATTTTTTTATTTTTTACTCTTTATCAAACCTTTTTCTATCTAATTTAATAGCCAACATCTGAATTAGAAAAAAATGTGTATCCCATATAATGGAGGTAACACCTGTAAAAAAAAAAAAAAAAAACTTTAGGAAACAGGTATTTTACAGGCTTTTCAAATATATATACATATATATCCCTGATGAATGGGATATTGTAGTCCCCGAAACATCAAATAAAGTTTTGTACTGGTGATAGGGGTGGCATCACTCACTGATCTTTTGCAATGCAGGTTTTTATATCAAGTGAAAGGTCAAGAAAGACAGAGAGACAAGGGGGAGAGGGAGTGAAAAATAAGAGACTGGGTTAGATCAAGGGAGAAATAGAAAGAGAGAGACATAGAGAATGAACAATAGAGCGAGAGAAATAAAAAGAGAGAAAAATGAGAAAGAAGAGAGGAAGAGATAGACGGCAATAGAGAAAGAAAAATATAATATGAGTGAGAAAAAACTAAGACTAAGAAACAAAAAGAAAGAGATATATAGGGAGATAAAGAGAGAAAAAGACAGCATATACAACATGACCCCAACAACCACATACTTGCTAGCAGCATACGTAATCATTAGAGCAAACTAATGCTGCCTGCAAACCCTTTATGCCAGATATATTGACAGATGAGCACACAAAAACCTGAAGCCGCTCTGTGCCAGTTATCAGTGATCTCCCTCCTTCATACGCACAATAATTTTCATTTTCAAGGCTATTTCATTTTTACTGACACTTAATAATATATTCATTTGTCTGGTTGTTGTTTTGTTAGATTTTTCAGTGATTTGCTTTAGGTAATCGTCATCCCCATAGGATGCTCATTTCGCTTCTTTGCATGAAGTTGTAGCTTTTCTTTTCAGACATGGATTTTTTTTATTTATTTTTTTATATTTCTGATATAGCAAAACTTTAAATTCAGCTTTAATGACTTAATGTCTGAAATGTATCATGAATATATAACTTTCTTTTAATCCATTGCTTACATTTCTAGATAACAAGCTGTGAACTCCTTAGGATGTGATGCTGTCCTTTGTCAGACTTATATTAAAATGCAATTAGTTTATCCCCTTTAGAAAACCTAGGTGTTTGTAAAAGTGTGATTATTAGTGTCACAGGGGGATTTCAATCTTCGGCTGCCTTTTGGAAACTTTATTCTTAATGACCCTCCCAATCTTCTAATTACTGTGCTAATTAGTCAGTTGTAGTGGGATAATCACACCTGTGTGTGTGTGTGTGCAGAGGAATACTTTATCACCATATTTGCCTTTTTTAAGAGATTTAAACTGAATATTATAGTGTAATGTAACAAATGGAGAAAGCTGGGGGTTCTTGTGTGTTTTTGTTAGTGTAGCACTTCCGTTATTTCTCGCCACTTCTTTTGCGTAATTGAAAATAAAGATGTTAGATTGGAAGTAAACATATGTTTAGATGTATGTTTCGCCCACAAATTTAAATATAATTGATCTTGTTTTATTTAGTTATTTTTTGCTTTTTTCATAAACTGTAAATAGGATCTGAAAATTTGCAGCCCCAAATCACACTTATTACGATTATTGACATTTCTCTTACATGGTGTATCCAGTCCACGGATTCATCTTTACTTGTGGGATATTCTCATTCCCTACAGGAAGTGGCAAAGAGAGCACACAGCAGAGCTGTCCATATAGCTCCCCCTCAGGCTCCGCCCCCCCAGTCATTCTCTTTGCCGCTCTAACAAGTAGCATCTCCACGGGAGGGTAAAGTGAATGTGGTGTTAGATTTGTAGTTTTTATTTCTTCAATCAAGAGTTTGTTATTTTAAAATAGTGCCGGTTTGTACTATTTACTCTATGGCAGAAAGTGATGAAGATTTCTGCTGAGAGGAAAACGATTTTAGCATGTTGTAACTAAAATCCATTGCTGTTCCCACACAGGACTGTTGAGTACCAGAAAACTTCAGTTGGGGGGAACAGTTTGCAGGCTTAACTGCTTTGAGGTATGTTTCAGTCATTTTTTCTAGTCAAGACTTAGTAATGCTAGAAGACTGACAAGACTCCCCATGTGGGAAAGGTAAGCCATATTCTGAGACTTAGTATAGAAGGAAGGCTTATTTGAAAGGGCTCAAAACACTGGTGGACACTGTTAAGGGGCAATCGATTTTTTTTTTACAAAAATCTGATAATTATACAAGTTTATATTACATTTGAAACACTTTTTTGGGGTTTATTCTGCATGGCATATATTTAGACACCTATTTTGGCTTGGGAAGGCCCCACAACTCCAGAGTGAAGAGGGAGGGGGCCTGAAATTCGCGCAGTTGATTTTACAGACAGCTTTATGCAGCTCCATGTGAAGAGTGCAGAGATTACTTGAGGACTTCAGAGAGGCTTATTTTCGATCAAAACTAATCCCCAAGGAAGGTAGGGCCACAGCAGAGGCTGTGGCATGGTGCTGTAGCTTGCTAACCGGTTGCCAGCTTTAATTTGCTCCGGTTTGGGCAGTAAGGGGTTAATTGACTTGAAATTTACTGTGCAATCATTTGAAAGCATTAGGATCATATGGTGAACATTTCATAAAGAGTGGATGATTTTTGGAGATTTAGTAAAAAAGTGTGCGCTTTTTATTATTTAAAGGCACAGTACCGTTTTTTCAAAAATTGTATTTTACTGTATTAGAGTGCTGTCTAAGTCTGTTTAACATGTCTGAGCCTACAGATAGACCTTGTTCTATGTGTTTAATAGCCATGGCTGTACCCCCTTTACATTTGTGTTTAAAGTGTGCTAAGGTATCTAAACATTTTAAAGACCACGCAGTGACACTTAAAAATGTAGCCCAAGATGATTCTTTAACGGAAGGTAACGAGGATAGTCCTCCTTCCTCTCCCCATGTGTCGACACCAGTTACGCCCGCGCAAGCGATGCCTAGTACCTCTAGCGCATTGGCCCCTATTACATTACAACAATTAGCAGCAGTCATGGATAATTCCCTTGCGGCATTTCTATCCAAACTGCCAGTTTTTCCTAAAAAGCATGATAGCTCAGTTTTAAGAACAGAGGATGAGCAATCAGAAGTTTTGGATGATTTATCTGTTGTACTCTCACAACACTCTGAAGTGGCAGTGAGGGATGTACTGTCCGAGGGAGAAATTTCTGACACAGGAAAGGTTTCTCAGCGGGCAGAATCAGATTCCTTAGCGTTTAAATTTAAGCTGGAACACCTCCGCGTACTGCTTAAGGAGGTTTTAGCTACACTGGATTATTGTAACCCCATGGTGGTCCCAGAAAAATTGTGTAAAATGGACAAGTTTCTAGAAGTCCCTGTATACACTGATGCGTTTCCGATCCCGAAGAGGGTGGCGGATATTGTGACTAGGGAGTGGGAGAGACCAGGTGTACCTTTTGTTCCCCCCCTATCTTTAAGAAAATGTTCCCCATAACTGACCCCAGGCGGGACGCGTGGCAGAAGGTCCCTAAGGTAGAGGGAGCAGTTTCAACACTAGCCAAGCGCACAACCATACCAATAGAAGACAGTTGTGCTTTCAAAGATCCTATGGATAAAAAATTAGAAGGTTTACTAAAGAAAATATTTGTTCAACAAGGTTTCCTTCTTCAACCGATTGCCTGCATTATTCCTGTAACTACTGCAGCGGCTTTTTGGTTTGAGGCGCTGGAGGAGTCGCTCCAGAGGGAGACTTCATATGACGAAGTTATGGATAGAATTCATGCTCTAAAGCTGGCTAATTCTTTTATCACAGATGCCGCTTTACAATTAGCTAAGTTAGCGGCGAAAAATTCTGTTTTTGCCATTATGGCGCGAAGAGCGCTTTGGCTCAAATCATGGTCGGCTGACGTGTTGTCCAAAACAAAATTACTAAATATTCCTTTCAAGGGAAAGACCCTATTCGGCCCAGAGTTGAAAGAAATTATTTCGGATATCACTGGGGGAAAGGGCCATGCCCTTCCACAAAATAGACCGTTTAAGGCCAAAAACAAGGCTAATTTTCGCTCCTTTCGCAACTTCAGGAGCAGACCTGCTTCAACCTCTGCAACCGCAAAGCAAGAGGTTAACGCTTCCCAGCCCAAAGCAACCTGGAAGCCTTTGCAGGGCTGGAACAAGGGTAAACAGGCCAAGAAGCCTGTGGCTGCTACCAAGACAGCATGGAGGGGTAGCCCCCGATCTGGATCTGGTAGGGGGCAGACTTTCTCTCTTTGCTCAGGCTTGGGCAAGAGATGTTCCAGATCCCTGGGCATTAGAAATTGTTACTCAGGAGTATCTTCTAGAATTCAAGGACTCTCCTCCAAGGTGAAGGTTCCACATTTCTCGTTTGTCTTCAGACCAGACAAAGAAACAGGCGTTCTTAAGCTGTGTAGAAGATCTTCTAAAGATGGGAGTGATACACCCAGTTCCAATTGCTGAACAAGGACTGGGCTTTTACTCAAACCTGTTTGTAGTTCCCAAAAAGGAAGGAACTTTCAGGCCAATCCGGGATCTAAAAATTCTAAACAAATTCCTCAGAGTTCCATCATTCAAAATGGAAACCATTCGGACAATCTTACCAATGATCCAGGAAGGTCAATAAATGACTACCGTGGATCTAAAGGATGCGTACCTACATATTGCTATCCACAAAGATCATCATCAGTTCCTAAGGTTCGCCTTTCTGGACACGCATTACCAGTTCGTGGCCCTTCCTTTTGGGTTGGCCACCGCTCCCAGAATTTTCACAAAGGTGCTAGGGTCCCTTCTAGCGGTACTAAGACCGCGGGGCATTGCAGTAGCACCTTACCTAGACGGCATCTTAATACAGGCATCATCTTTTCACAGAGCCAAGGCTCATACGGACATTGTTCTGGCCTTTCTAAGGTCTCACGTGTGGAAGGTGAACGTAGAAAAAAGTTCTCTGTCCCCGCTCACAAGGGTTCCCTTCCTGGGAACACTAATAGACTCGGTAGAAATGAAAGTATTTCTGACAGAGGTCAGGAAGTCAAAGCTTTTAACTACTTGCCGAGTTCTTCATTCCATTCCTCAGCCTTCTGTAGCTCAGTGCATGGAGGTAATCGGATTAATGGTTGCGGCAATGGACGTTGTCCCTTTTGCCCGAATTCATCTCAGACCACTGCAACTGTGCATGCTCAAACAGTGGAATGGGGATTATGCAGATTTGTCTCCTCAAATACAAATGGACCAGAAAACTAGAGACTCTCTTCTCTGGTGGTTGTCTCAGGATCACCTGTCTCAGGGAATGTGCTTCCGCAGACCGGAGTAGATCATTGTCACGACCGATGCCAGTCTGTTAGGCTGGGGTGCGGTCTGGGACTCCCTGAAAGCTCAGGGCCTATGGTCTTGGGAAGAATCTCTTCTCCCGATAAACATTTTGGAACTGAGAGCGATATTCAACACGCTCCAGGCATGGCCTCAACTAGCGGAGGCCAAATTCATCAGATTTCAGTCGGACAACATCACGACTGTAGCGTACATCAATCATCAGGGAGGAACAAAGAGTTCCCTAGCGATGAAGGAAGTAACCAAGATCATCAAATGGGCGGAGGATCACTCCTGCCACCTATCTGCAATTCACATCCCTGGAGTAGACAACTGGGAGGCGGATTTTCTGAGTCGTCAGACTTTTCACCCGGGGGAGTGGGAACTCCACCCGGAGGTTTTTGCTCAGCTGACCCAGCTATGGGGCATTCCAGAATTGGATCTGATGGCGTCCGTCAGAACACCAAATTTCCCCTTTACGGATCCAGGTCCAGGGACCCCAAGGCGGCATTGATAGATGCTCTAGTAGTGCCTTGGTCCTTCAGTCTAGCTTATGTCTTTCCACCGTTTCCTCTTCTCCCTCGGCTAGTAGCCAGAATCAAACAGGAGAAGGCTTCGGTAATTCTGATAGCGCCTGCGTGGCCACGCAGGATTTGGTATGCAGACCTAGTGGACATGTCATCGGTTCCACCATGGAAGCTGCCATCGAGGCAGGATCTTCTAATACAGGGTCCATTCAAGCATCCAAATGTAGTTTCTCTGCAACTGACTGCTTGGAGATTGAACGCTTAATTCTAGCTAAGCGTGGGTTCTCTGAATCAGTTATAGATACTCTGATCCAGGCCAGAAAGCCTGTCACCAGGAAAATTTACCATAAGATATGGCGGAAATATCTTTGTTGGTGTGAATCCAAGGGTTACTCGTGGAGTAAGATTAGGATTCCAAGGATATTGTCTTTTCTCCAAGAAGGATTGGAGAAGGGATTGTCAGCTAGTTCCTTAAAGGGACAGATATCTGCTCTGTCTATCCTGTTACACAAGCGTCTGGCAGAAGTACCAGACGTTCAGGCGTTTGCACAGGCTCTAGTTAGAATCAAGCCTGTCTATAAACCTGTGGCTTCTTCATGGAGTCTAAATTTAGTTCTTTCAGTTCTTCAAGGGGTTCCGTTTGAACCTTTACATTCCATAGATATTAAGTTATTATCTTGGAAAGTTTTGTTTTTGGTAGCTATTTCTTCTGCTCGAAGAGTTTCAGAATTGTCTGCTTTGCAGTGTAATTCACCCTATCTGGTGTTCCATGCAGATAAGGTTATTTTGCGTACCAAACCTGGTTTTCTTCCAAAAGTGGTTTCTAATAAGAATATTAACCAGGAAATCATTGTTCCTTCTCTGTGCCCTAATCCAGTTACACAATCTTGATGTGGTTCGTGCTTTAAAATTCTATTTAAAAGCAACTAAAGATTTCAGACAAACATCATCCTTGTTTATTGTCTATTCTGGTAAGAGGAGAGGTAAAAAAGTGACTACTACCTCTCTTTCCTTCTGGCTGAAAAGCATCATCCGATTGGCATATGAGACTGCTGGACAGCAGCCTCCTGAACGAATTACCGCTCATTCCACCAGAGCTGTGGCTTCCACATGGGCTTTCAAGAATGAGGCTTCTGTTGAACAGATTTGTAAGGCAGCGACTTGGTCTTCACTGCATACTTTTGCCAAATTTTACAAATTCGATACTTTTGCTTCTTCGGAGGCTATTTTTGGGAGAAAGGTTTTGCAAGCCGTGGTGCCTTTCGTTTAGGTTACCTGACTTGTTCCCTCCCTTCATCCGTGTCCTAAAGCTTTGGTATTGGTATCCCACAAGTAAGGATGAATCTGTGGACTGGATACACCATGTAAGAGAAAACAGAATTGATGCTTACCTGATAAATTACTTTCTCTTACGGTGTATCCAGTCCACGGCCCGCCCTGGCAATTGAGTCAGGTTCAAATTTATTTTTGTAGAACTACAGTCACCACTGTACCCTATGGTTTCTCCTTTTTCTCCTAACCGTCGGTCAAATGACTGGGGGGGCGGAGCCTGAGGGGGAGCTATATGGACAGCTCTGCTGTGTGCTCTCTTTGCCACTTCCTGTAGGGAATGAGAATATCCCACAAGTAAGGATGAATCCGTGGACTGGATACACCGTAAGAGAAATTAATTTATCAGGTAAGCATCAATTCTGTTTTTGTTCTAGCTAAAGAAAAAAGAAAAGGAAAGAAGTATATAGAAATGTTACAAAAGGTACCTGCATAACATCTTTCTTGAGCCTTTAGCACATTTTACATGCAGAAATGTTTTTTAAAGAATTGCATTGTGTCGCAAAGCTGTTAAATCCATTTTAACGGAACATATTTTAATGTTATACTTGTTAAATGTTTCAAATGTCTGTTGTGTATTTAGAAAGCTTTTACTTAATACTCAGTGCTATATGGGTAATAATCACAATGCATTTTCTTGCACTTTTTTAAAATGAGTGCTACACAATTTATGCATTCAAATGAATGTTGAAAGGACTTTGATATATGGCAGAAAATAATTTATGGCACATAGCTCACAGGTTTAATAATAAAATGTTATATCAAATGGATAATAAATCTCTTCTAAATCTGTTAAACTTAAAGGGACAGTAAACACATTGAGATTTGTACATACATTGTTTAGTTATGTATAATGAAACAACTTTTGCAATACATTTTCATTATTTATATCACCTTTTCATGTAAGTTATCTCTGACATTTGAGAAATTTATATTTCTCAGAACATTAAATGCACCCTTCTAACTAATCAATGCTAACCCCGCTACACATCTGTCCTTAATTGGATTTATCAGATAATAACTGCAAAACAACATACTGTATGCTATCTTTATTATAGTTACTAGCCTTGTTGTCTGTGGACTAAGGCCCAAATTGGCTCCTACAAATAAGGAAAATATGGTAGGTGAAGTTTGATTATTGGAAATTAACTGCAATAAAGGGGGTGCTTAGTTAATATATTATTCTACAGTAAAACCACATAACCATAGTTACAAGGTTTTTATTGTCTCTTTAAAATATAAGTATTCTTAAAAAAGATGCATTTATACATAATGAAAGTGCTTTGCAATGCACATTCTTTATTTATTTTACCTGCTTTTTATGCAATTTAAATCTGAAGATTGTAATTTTTTTCCTTCCCTTTGAAGAATATGGAGTCCATGGTTTGGAAATCAGAACCCTGACCCTGTCATGTGCTACAAGTAATTGTTTGAGAAATATTATATATTATAACTCCACAATGTGAAGGGGCTCATTTATAGTCACCAGTTGGCCAAAGCTAAATTATGCGAGCCATATAGGTATCATTGGGCTCTCTCCTGAGAAGTTGTGGCGGACACTGCTCTAATTGGCTAAAATGGAAGTCAATAGATAGCCATGTGATCATGGGTCTTTTAAAAGAGGCTTAGATACAAGGTAATCACAGAGGTTAAAAGTATATTAAAATAACCATGTTGACTGTGCAAAACTGGGGAATGGGTAATAAAGGGATTATCTATATTTTTAAACAATAACAATTTTAGAGTTGACTGTCCCTTTAATGAAAAGCTGCTGGTGTAACACGTCATATGGAATGCATTGAGGGGGATGGGGAATCTAGTATACCATCACTTTAATTGCCCTTTTGTCATGCTAATGAGTTTACCAAACTGTGTGTGTATCAATCTCAATCCACATCATTTTTCCAAATCCAACACAGTTAAAGGGATAGTAAAGTCCAAATTAAACTTTAATGATTCAAATAGGGCATGTCATTTTAAACAACTTTCTAATTTACATGTATCATCAAATTTGCTTTATTCTTTTTATTCTTAGTTGAAAGCTAAACCTAGGTAGGCTCATATGCTAATTTCTAAGCCCTTGAAGGCCGCCTCATATCTGAAAGCATTTTAAAGTTTTTCACAGCTACAGGGTGTTAGTTTGTGTGTTTCATATAGATAACATTGTGCTCACACACGTGAAGTTATATAATGGGACACTGAAAACAATTTTTTTCTTTTGTGATTCAAATAGAGCATGACATTTTAAGCAACTTTCTAATTTACTCCTATTATCAAATTTTCTTCATTCTCTTGATATCTTTATTTGAAATGCAAGAATTTAAGTTTAGATGACGGCCCCTTTTTCGGTGAACAACCTGGGTTGTTCTTGCTGATTAGTGGATAAATTCACCCACCAATAAAAAAGTGCTGTCCAGAGGTCTGAACCAAACAAAAAGCTTAGATGCCTTCTTTTTTCAAATAAAGATAGCAAGAGAATGAAAAAAAATTATAATAGGAGTAAATTAGAAAGTTGCTTAAGATTGCATTCTCTATCTGAATCACGAAAGAAAAAAATTGGGTTCAGTGTCCCTTTAAGAGTCAGCACTAATGGCCTGAAATGCAAGTCTGTCAAAAGATCTGAGATAAGGAGTCAGTCAGCAGAAGCTTAGATACAAGGTAATCACAGAGGTAAAAGTATATTTCTAAAACAGTATTTTTATGAAAAACTGGGGAATGGTAAATAAAGGGATTATCTATATTTTTAAACAATATATTTTTGGTGTTTACTACCCCTTTAAATTAAACCACTGTTTAACTTATTAAAATAATATGCACAATTAAGATTATATTTAATATTATTTCCTGCCAAACTGTAAAGAGTTCAAATGGAAAACCCCCAAAAAACTGCTATTACAGTGGACAAAAATATTTTGTGTATTTCTCTAGTTTTGTAACCAGCAGTGTTTAATACACAATTCCTGCTGTATGCTTGTTTGCTGTGTACGTACTTATTTCTCTGGTACGGCAGCTGGAAAAGTAATGATTTATTTAAACTCAATGGAGGAAGCTTTGTAATGTGGACAATTTGAAGCAAAACTGAAACGGAATAGCTTTCAAATAGCATTGATTTTCAGTTACTAGCAACTTGAGTCAGATTTGAGCCTAGAGCTAAGCTGCACTATATCCCAGTGCAATCCACTGAGCTATTCAATTCCTGTATTTTCTACCTTTTAACCTTTTGGGTTTTTCTGCACATGATTATACAATAACTCATGCAATGTACTAAATCCCTGTCTGACCACTTAGTAGCAAAACCAATATACCAGGTGTAATAAACGACTAAGTCAAATCTGTGAAGTCATATTCTTGTCACGGCTGAATTCTTTTTGGAGCAATATGAAGAATTCTAAATCAAAACCCAATATTTTTTTATAATACAAAGAACAATGTATAGGTTCAAACAATTCAAGGTAAAAATCAAATTAATGTTATTTATTTTTCATGTTGAAAAGTTTGTACTTTTATAATGTTTATTGCAAATAGAATTTAACTTTTATATGCAATTTTGTTTACATAACATAACTTGTTTATTTATATTACTCTATTTTTTTCTCCTATTTTTGTGCAACAGGTGATAAATTATAGATTTTGTTTTTAACTTTTATTCAGTACAATACATTGTATACATTTTTATACCGAAAGCAGATATTTTAACTACACACAATAAAAATACATCTAGTTCTGTGAGGTTAATTTGACTTAATCATACATTTAAAGGACCGGTAAATACAGTAGATTTGCATAAAGAACAGATGCATGATAAAAAGACAGTTCAATAGCACAGAGGGGCCTATCTATCAAGTTCCGAATGGAGCTTGAGGCCCCGTGTTTCTGGTGAGCCTGCAGGCTCGCCAAAAACAGCAGTTTTGAAGCAGCGGGTTGATTGACACCCCCTGCTGGCGACTGATTGGGGGCGGCGTTGCACAAGCAGCTCACAAGAGCTGCTGGTGCAATGCTGATTACGGAGAGCGTATTGCTGTCCGCATTCAGCGATGTCTGTCGGACCTGATCCGTACTGTCGGATCAGGTCTGACAGACATTTCATAAATTGGCCTCTTAGTCTGAACTTCAAATGAGTAGTAAATTTTTGTCTGACAAATGTCAAAGTTATGTCTATTTCCACACCCACTGCATCATGTGACAGCCATCAGCCAAATTGGAAAGTTGTTTAAAATTGCTCTGTCTGAATCATGAAATTTTAATTTTGATTGAGTGTCCCTTTAAGTTTATATTTGCAAGATAATTAAAGGGGCATGAAACCCCCCAAAAAACCCTATCATGATGCAAATAGAGCATTCAGTTTTAAACGACTTTTGAATTTATTTATATGATCTCTTTTTTGTTCTCTTGTTATCCTTGATTTAAAAACATACCAAGGAAGGCTTAGGAGCAGCAAGGCACTACTGGGAGCTAGCTGCTGATTGGTGGCTGCACATATATGCTTCTTGTCATTGGTTCACCTAATGGGCCCCATGTACTCAAATTATCTTGCCATAGCTCACGATTAGTGTAATTAAGTCTGTGACATGAATGTACTAAAAACTTCACGAAAAAAAAGTTGTGTCAATTCCATCACGAAGACCAGCGGAAGATTGATAGCTTTGAAACACAGCTCAATGTGAAGATTCAAATATGCTATTGTGTCAATCTTTTTTGTAAATCAAACTTGCCCCACATGACCTGTAAGTTGTCATAGAAGTCATAGTCGCAGGAAGATAAGGCGGCGTTTAGGTGTAAAAAAGTCAAATATTATAACCTCATAATTGTTTTTTCCTTGGCGATGGTTTGACTTCTACATGTGTACAATCAATGGATCTTAGTACATAGGGCATTCCGGCCATCTTGTAAAAGTTTGACTTATACTCTTCTGGAGTTGGTGAAAGTCAGACATAACAGGGAAACACAACTATTAATATGTCTATAACTTCGGATAAATTGAAAGAAAGCTGACTGACATACCAATTATGACGCTTGATACAGCTTGGAAGGGCCCTGTAGCCAAAAAACGTAGTGCTGCAAGAAGCATCAGAAGTCCAGAAATTGCTCATGGCCTCCCAATTATTGGCTCCAGAGCATCAGAGATCCCATTGTACAGGGCCAAAATAGACTTGCAATCTAGTTGGAATCTCTGAATTTTTTCACAGTCAGAAAAAAATAAATAGATATGTGTCTCCATTGTTCACTGATCATCAGAAATGTAAGTACAAAAATGTATTAATACACGTTTTATACTGCTCATATTAATACCTTAGCATTAGTTTCAGTCCCACTATTGATTTCTATTGTGTTTGCCACCTAAAAGGTAGCGAATGAAAATCCACGAAGTTGACTCATAAATACAAACAAACAGTTAAATTTGTTGTAACTTAGTGTTTACTAGCATACTATGACGCATTTGCCAGAAAAAAAGGGTCAGAGTGAATAGTGGTGTAAATGTCCATTCTAAAATGTAAAGATGAAGAGTTTGTATACATTTTTGACCAGTTGACGGCTTTGCAACGATGGATTTTGCACACAAACAGCAAGTTGACGGCTTAGTATATGGGGCTCAATGTGTTCAGCTAGTTCCCAGTAGTGCATTGTTGCTCCTTCAAAAATAAGAATACTAAAGAGAATGAAGCAAATTTGCTAATTAAAGTAAAATGGAAAGTTGTTTAAAATTGTATGCTCTATCTAAAACATGAAAGAACAATTTTGGGTTTCATATATCCCTTTAATGAAATCTTAAAATTCAATACTTGCATTTCATTTTTTTTATTTTTTTTTTACATTTATTTAAAAAGTTATTTGGAGATATATTAAGGTTGATCATTATGGTATTTAATTTATTTTGCTCTTTATGTTTTTATTAAGTGTCATTACTATATGTATTTTCTCATGATTTATAGGCCCCTATTTAACAAAGTACTGATGCACAAGGTCCCGAACTAGGGAACTTGTTGGTCTTTGTTTGCTGTGAGTGGGCAATGACCGCTGTTTGTCCACTTCCTGTACTTATCATTGCACCAGGAAATCCTGCTTGTCAATGACCCAGAACAAATGAGTTCAGGGTGCTTTAAATCTGCCACCTCTGAGGTGGTGGAAGGTCAAGAAGCAGGACTGTACCGCAAGGGCTCCAGAGCAGATTCTGCTGCTTGATAACTGGATCCCATATACCTACCTGTTTAATATATAGCTTCTCAGTACTTAGCGTTAAGTAGGAGGCGGAGCTTCAAGGAATCTGTGTTTGTTCTCTAATTATATACACCCTTCTCTTAGTTTGTTAGTTTAGTTTCTACCTATTTGGAATATGTTTTTCCTCCAATAGTCTTCTTGCCTCATGAGATTCTGAAACAAGACTGGACGAGGTTGATATCTTCTGGATCTTTGCTATCAAACAAGAATGTGGCTCTTTTATCAGGGCTTAAAGGGACAGTTCACTGTAAAATTGTTTTGTCCCTGAATGTATTCCCCATGACTTGTTATATCAGCTGCAGCGTATGAAATGTATGAGAAATTGCTCATTTATGCTTCTTTTTGCAAAATACATAGCTAAACGTGCTCTTTCAAACCACAGTGCATCAAAATAGGCTTGGCTTGCTCAAATGCTCTCTTTCTTATCTCTGTCTCTGTACAATACTTAAAATGAACAATTTAAATAAACATTTTAGAGTTCTCTTCCACCTCCCACTGTGAGTGTAATTTCTTCTGCTGGCTTTGTTTACATAGATTTTTCAATATCCTATGTCTAGGTATAGAAACGTTCAGTATAAGTAGGGATACTACAGACTAAATCAGCTATTTCAAAAGCCAATATAAAGGCCAAAGAGCTATTTGTAAACAATGTAATAAACTCTAGCAGGTAAAATGGATCATTAGGAACAAATTAAAGGAGAACAAGTTTTTGGTTAAACTGTCCCTTTAATTGGTGTTCTTTTTATCAGCTTCCAAGTTTTCAGTTTAAAGATCTGTTTCATTACCAATAACTGAAAGTATGACTATCAACTTGACTTCTGATTTTTCCTGGAAAGATGAAAAGAGGGTCAAGAAGAACATTTTTTAGCTGGGCTTCCTCATATGTTATCCAAATATTGGAATTGTGTAGGAATTGTGTCCATATTACATTATCCATTGGTTCTATGAAACTTTTGAAGTGGTACGTTAGCAGAGAGTGGTTCTTAACTCAATATTTTTTCAAATCCTTTAGAGAATCTTATTTTTCCAAGGACCCATGCTTTTCCATGGAACATGATCTTCACTCTTTAGGTTTGTGCTGCATTGCTGTTTTAAAGGAACATGAAAAATAAATTTCCTTCATGATTTAGATAGAACATATAATTTTAAACAACTTACCAATTTACTTCTATTATCTAATTTGCTTCATTCTCTTGGTATCCTTTGCTGAAAAGGATACCTAGGTAGGATCAGGAGCTGGAAGCTAGCTGTTAATTGGTGGCTGTACACATATGCCTCTTGTCCAATGTGTTCAACTAGCTCCCAGTAGTGCATTGCTGTTCATTCAATAAAGGATAGCAAAATAATTAAACAAATTTGATAATACGAGCAAACTGGAAAGTTATTTAAAATTGTCTGAATCATGAAAAAAAAGCGGCTCCTTTTAAATCAAAACCAATGTTTCCTCTAATGCTAATTTTAAGAAAATATTTCTGACTTTTACTCATAGCCAGAACAGTGTCAGCTAAGGGATCTCATCTGTATTGTTCCTTTTCTTAACGTTCATTCTAAAGTGATTATTTGGATTCCTCTTTCTGCTAGAAGATAACTTAATATCCTGTATGTTGGTTCCAGATTAGGACAGTAGATCTTTAAAGTTCTCTTAGCTCTTTTAAACTAATTTGAGCTCAGGTAGACATTCACAGATATGATGGATTATTGTTCCAAAGCATTATAGCCACAGTGAAGTGTTTAGCAATGTTTGTTTTTTCCATAGTTTTATCACATTGATGTGACAGCTTTTGTCTTGCACTTTTAGTGGGAAAGTCTTTCAGCTACTCTACAATACTAGGCATGATTCCCTATTCGTGCCTTGATATGGGGGTTTCTCTGGTACTAACTCTGCAGAGAAAGCCAGATTTAAATGATTGACCCATTCCTTAAAATTTAGAGTGATAACATACAGGTACCCACCTTAATACTGTTTTGTGTGTGTTCTATGCACAGTTTGTCTCCTTGACTGCCTCTAGACATATACCTCTTTTACATTTTCTTACCAAAATAAATCATAGCTTAATTATTAAATTTAACTGAAGGCTAAAGAGAGAGAGAAGAGGGGGAAGTCCAAATATAAATATAAACTTTATACTTACCGATAAACAATATATATTATTTAATAGAATGTAAAAAAATAAAATAAAAATAAATATATGTTTCAGAACAAGTATGTTTTTAATAATAGCTTAGCACTTTAATATTTATTTTATTGATCAAAAGCTATAATTACCTTAAATGTGTATATATATATATATATATATATATAAGTCAGAAATCCTGGTAATCCTAGGATTAACCAAGCTGCTGTGGGTAAAGCCCGATGTACTGTAATTCCCCCATCTACACTATTATATATACTTTTTTTTTTACCCCACCGATCCTCTGGCATCCACTCCAAGTTAACCTTGGGGAATGATGTTTACAATGGGAGCTTTGAACCCCCCAGGAAGAGGCAAAAAAGATAGTGAAGATGTGTGAATTACAGTGCATCGTATATACAGTATCTCACAAAAGTGAGTACACCCCTCAGATGTTTGTAAATATTTTATTATATCTTTTCATGTGACAACACTGAAGAAATGACACTTTGCTACAATGTAAAGTAGTGAGTGTACAGCCTGTATAACAGTGTACATTTGCTGTACCCTCAAAATAACTCAACACACAGCCATTAATGTCTAAACCGTTAGCAACAAAAGTGAGTACACCCCTAAGTGGAAATGTCCAAATTGGGCCCCATTACCCATTGTCCCTCCCCGGTGCCATGTGACTTGTTAGTGTTACAAGGTCTCAGGTGTGAATGGGGAGCAGGTGTGTTAAATTTGGTGTTATCGCACTCACACTCTCTCAGTCGGAGGGGATTTATGATTTTACATCGGGCTTTACCCACAGCCGCTTGGGTGATCCTAGGATTACCCGGGTAATGCTAGGATTACCCAATACCTGACTTTACCCGCAATATATATATATATATATATATATATATATATATATATTTTTTTTTTTTATTATTATTATTATTATTATTAACTAATGGAAAGTTGTTCATCTCAGAATATCTTAACGTTTTTAAGACCTTGGGACATTATGTTGGCTTTCAATAGACTTGTGGCTCTTAGCCACATGACGCCATATTATCAAAATAATAGCTTTGACAAAGATCCAGCTGTTCTTTTAGGTTAAATATATGGACATTTGACCACCTTTCCCAGAATGCTTGATTTCATGGTTAATATATTTATTGGTTTTTTTCTTTTAACTGACTATTTGATTGTAGTAGAGATATTTTGGTGTTACAAATCCAAACCACTATAAATTATAACACAATTATTTTAAAATGTCATCCTTTTTTGAATAAAGATGTATGACTGATATGTGAAATTGCTTTGTATTGAAGCTCACTTTAACATTTAACCAGGATTTGTCAAAGAAAGGAATTGCATTAGAATTTATCTGATAATCACTGTATGATTTTTGCTTCAATATTGTTCCAAGGTTTTGTTTTATGATGTCTTAAACATGTTGCTTTTAATTGCACACAGTTTATCCTGTATACAGAGAAATCAATATTTCATTCAGAAAGTGCTACATTATGAAGCTTTTACAGAACCAATTTAAATTATTGATATGGAGAAAAAAGTAATACACTTTATTTTTCAAACTAAAAGATAGTTTGCTCTTAAAGTACTGTATGAATTTCCCTTCCTTATGAATTTATTCTTGTTGCATAAAAGACATACAATATTTTTTATATTCTCATTATGCTCATTGTTTTGTATACTGACCTCCTTACCTTGACAAATAAACAATTCATATTTATTAATGTTTTGTGAGTTAGCAAGGAAACAATTTCACACACCCACCTTGACTTGCAAACAACATTTAAATCAGTTCTTTTCTGTTCATTGCTAGGCAACACTTTGCTCTCTTAGGAAAATGTACAAAATTAAGTACTTAGTCTGTTCATCACTATTTTAGGACATATTTAAAAGTCCTTTGCTCCATACTTATTTACTTTCATTATTAAGGATGTTAAATGAAATCCACTCAATTTGCCCCTGCTGATACTTTTAGGAATTATTTAATGAGGATTCTATTGGTATAACTGGGGTAGACTAGACTCTAAATGCTTAATTCATATAGAAATTACAGTTTAGCATCTCTATTTAGTTTAAAAAAAAGATTTCTGTTGCAACTTAAACTATAAAATATTGCAAACATATTCAGTTAATGGTCAATGAAAATTGCGGCAATACTTTCAATTTGGGTTGTTTTAGTAAAATATTTAATGATGTCTGTTAATATATTGTTGGAATAAAACAACACAAGACTCTATCCGATACTGAAAATACATAAAAGTCTGAGTTTTGTATTTCTTTCCCCTCCAGTAGGTTCTACAGTGTGAAATAAGTAAATTAATTAAGAAAAAATAATACAAATACAGACCCATTAAAACATTTATTTTTACCTTTTATTTATTTTAACTGAGCCCCATTTTCCGAGCATATTATACATAACCAATGGCCTATGTTGTTGATACTTTTAGTTCTAGTTTTGTATTGAGCATGTATTAGCTTATATAAGTATGCCACTCTTTTCTCCCCCCCCGTATCCCTTCCACTGGCTAAATCATCATCTAAAAAAACGATTTACCTTAATAAAGTAATCTACTTTTTAAAGCTCCAATTGGCATAAACCATATTTATCTGATCCCACAACATCTAGCTGAACATCTATTGACCGAGGTATTAGCCAACCTTTCTACCCTGCTTCCTAACTCTTTACCAGATCTTTCTACAGTTCTCATCACATCTACCACTTACATCACCAGCACATTCAACCACATACAAACTCACCTGCTTGTTTTACTTTATGTGCAGATTTAATTTTTTTTTAAATATTTTTTACTGATCATAATTATGAAAATTTGAGAAATTGTATATTTCATTTTGAAATGACTCGTACTCGTAAGTTTAGAATGAATGTCACTAATACCTCAATGCTGCTCCTGGTGTTTAAATAAATCTCATTAAAAAATACCCATCATGATTTTTCTACTGTAATCATATTTTTATTCAGTGTTCATTTTGGTTGGTTTACATTTTTTTTTTCCTGTTCATAGGTATGCAACTAATATTAAGTAAGAGTATTATTGTCTGTCCACACTTATTTTATTTAAATATATCTGTTTTTTATAGGTATTTAGCTACTTTAGATGCTTAGAACATGCATTTTTGTGTATAATATTGTAAATACGTCACTCGGCTGAAATCTTTAGCAAACGATTTAGCTAAGGTCCAGCCAGGCAATGTTTCCAGGCAGGGAACATGTCGGCGTGCCTTTGGGGACTTCACTGTAGCATCCGTTGCCAGAATTTAACATTGCATAAGCAAATGCTTGTGCAGCACAACCCCTGGTCTCTCACGACCAATGGTGCAAGAGCAGAGTTTCTCAAACATCCTGGGCAAATGAGTTTGAGATGTTTGGCATCCTAGACTTTTGAGGTTATGGACAGGTTAAAAAGCAGAGCCCGTAAAAGCCCTGAAGCTTAATTGCATAATTCTTAATAATGGTATCCAAGATAAAGCTATATGAAAAAACAAATATTCTCATATTATTAACCACTTCTAACCCTATTGAGATTATTCTCATTTCACTTGGAGCCCCAGTCTGCAGTCTAAAATGTATCTGAAACAGACTGAAGATTCATTTGTTTCATGTATCCCTTACTTCCCAGCATGCACAGCTATATTTCTATTATATACTCTGTCTTATTTTCTATAGCTTTTAATCTAATTTTAAATTTAAATCTTTCTTTCATGTTGCAGCTACAAAATAATTTGAATCCTTTTAGAGATGAACTATATACAATTATCTTACTTATTAGCATCCTTATTTAAATGTATTTTTTTTTTAAGACAGAATAAATACAATATATTCATTGCACATTTAATTATATCAGTTTTTACTTTAATAAATGCCATACCAAACATATTATAAATTTGTATAGTACCTGAATAATAGTATCACATTCCTAGAAACTGTTCTGCTTAGATTGACAGTATCTGTTTGTCTGTAGATGGAATTTTCAGCTGTCCCTTTTTTTTAGGGGTCTCTCCCAGGTTGGGAACTGTGTCCTGCTGTCCCCTTTGCTGCTTTCCTTACCCTATTAATGACCTGGTTTCTGAAAAAGAATCCTGGGACTACCATAGCTTGTAAATTTTGAAAATGTTGCTTTATTTTTTCTGCAATTTTAGACTGTAGTATTGATTTGCATTTTTTCAGACAAATGGCTTCAGTTATGAAGCTCCAATAAGCAGCTATCTTTAGACTGATACTCCCTAACTTCTCTGCCGTCTCAGAGGGGGCAGGCTTAAAACATCTGGGGTGATTGACAAGCCCTGCTCTCCCACATTTGATTGTGTAGTCTTACATTCTGGCAGTGAATGCGGCTTTGTTTGCCTCAAATGCAGAGAGACAGGCAGGGCCGGTGCAAGGATTTTTGGCTACCCAGGCGAGGATACATTTTGCCGCCCCCCCCCCAAAGCCACCCCCCCCCCAAAAAAAAAAAATACATATCTTCCTATTGCTGGTTTATGACAAAGTGTTACAGAGATGTGCTAAAAAACCTACATAAAACAATTTAATCTATAATTATAGAGAATATAATTTCCCATTGCCACATACAATCGCTGACTGTTAATCTGAAAATCTGCATAACAAATCAAATAGTGGTGGTACTGTAAAACAAACATATATCTTTCTATATAGATATACATATATTTATAAGCATATCAGTAAGAGAGGTATAATTCAATATAATAAAGTAATTATAGTTCATGTTAAGCAAAACAAGGCCAGAAGACATAATAACCATTGTAAAAATAAGGGAGTGCAGAGCTAGGTTTAAAAGTGCCTGCTTTTGATGCGTATCACTTAGGCTGTCAAAAAGACAAAGCAATTTGTTGCAAACATCTGCCTGGCAAGAGGTTAAAAGAACATTTTGGCTGCACCACTGTAAATGATATACACCATTCTTGTAACAACATTAGCATGAGGTATCCATTGCAACCACTCAAATTAACACTAAGCTTAGGGGCTAGTAGATACATTTGAAGGTTGGTGTTCTGATGTAATGCTTTTGTGGGAACTTGAAAGAAGTTTTCTTCAAGTACATACGCAGGTTCCAGGTGCCTATTTCCATTTCCCAAAGGAGTTAAAGGGACAGTTCACCCAAAAACTTTCTCCCCTTTAAATTATTCCCAATGATCCTTTTTACCTGCTAGAGTGTATTAAATTGGTTGCAAGTAGCTCCTTTCCTCCTATTTCAGCATTTGAAATAGATGATTTAGCTTGTGGTTTCCCAATCTATACTGAAAGTTTTGATACTGGAGTATATGTTATTGACAAGTTTAAGTAAACACAGCCATCAGAAAAGATTACACCCTCAGTGGGGGCATGATAGTTAAGTAATAAAATGATAATTTTCCATTGTTCTCTCTATGTATTGAGCTTTGGTGTTCCAGACAACTATAAGATAAGGAAGCAAGTCTGTTTAAACAAAGGTATAACATAATGAGATCTGATATTACCTTAAGCTCAACCCCTTGTAATAGGCTGTGGTTTCAAAGCACAAAACCAGCTACTTCATATACACAAATAAGCACGAAAATGCAATTTCTCAAATATTTTATACTCTGCAGGTGGTATAACAAGTCATTTAAAATACATTAATGGAAAAACAATTTTACAGTGTACTGTCCCTTTAAGAAGACCCAATTCCAGTCCTTCCTTACATAGTATATCATAGGGAGCTATACCATATGCATTATACCATATGTATTATACCATATGAATTGAAAGTGACATCTACTCTGACAACCTAGATTGCTACTGTGCAGAAAAAAGTCAGCACAAAAAAATTAAGTAAGGGAAATATTGTACTTCATGTAGAACAATATAGGTAAGACCATTGCTAGTCATCATGCTATGAGGCCCATTTATCAAGCTCCGAATGGAGCTTGAAGGGCCGTGTTTCTGGCGAATCTTCAGACTTGCCAGAAACACAAGTTATGGAGCAGCGGTCTAAAGACCGCTGCTCCATAACCCTGTCCGCCTGCTCTTAGCAGGCGGACAGACATTGCCCCAATTCAACCCAATCAAGTACGATCGGGTTGATTGACACCCCCCCTGCTGGTGGCCGATTGGCCGCGAGTCTGCAGGGGGCGGCGTTGCACCAGCAGTTCTTGTGAGCTGCTGAGGCAATGCTGAATACGAAGAGCGTATTGCTCTCGGCATTGAGCGAGGTCTTGCTGACCTGATCCGCACTGTCGGATCAGGTCCGCAAGACTTTTGATAAATTGGCCTCCAGGTGTAAGCTGTAAACCTCTCCTGAATTTATGTAAACTGCCCTAAGGGAGCCAAAGGTAGGGAGATAACTATTAGTATATAATATTCTCTTACAAATGGTTCCATGTAATGTGTTTAACCCCTGCTGTTGCAAAGACATAAAAAATAACAGAAGTCTAAGTACACCTCACTGGGCCCCAGAGCAAAGTCATACCGTTATATGACTTTTCCCTGGGGCCCAGTGAGGTGTACTTAGACTTCTGTTCTTTTAATAAAAAGGCCAATATATTTAAATAATGTGAGTCGTGACTTAGCCTGTATTTAATTAAATTGTGGGGTTACCAATGCATCTGCCAGAGACAGGTTTTTTGCCTGGGAACATTGTCTGTAGGCACTATAAGTGGGCATCTAAGATTCTTGGGTATATCTTTAATACAAAATATGGGGGGGGGGGGAGGTAAACTGAAAATTATGGAAGGATATTTTATTGTTTTCTTACAAACAGCCTAAATTTAGACATTGTGTGATATAATACAAAAGAATCAAACTTACCTAGTACTTTATATCGTAGTGCCTTATTTTCTGTACACAATTACTGATGACAATTTAAAATGAACCCACAAAATAATGAAAGTAAAACATACTAAAGTTAAAAAGTATGATTACTCACCAAAAGACAGAAAAATATATTTCAACTAGCTGTACTATTTACCCTGCTACTTCTACAGTAGCAAAGGGAATATAATTTTAGCTGTCATTGCAGTTGACATGCCATCACTCAAAAAAACATTTTGAAATTCTTCAAAAGAATGCCTATATTTTCTTAGCTGTAAAATACTGGTATTTCCAGTGTTAGCTGACAGCTTCTTGAAAGCATGAATAGACAGACATTACTACTTTTATACATTCCTTAGGATTTTATAAAAGTAAATAACTTTATTTAAGATTCTAACACTAAAAATAACAAAAAAATTATTGTAACAAAAAGTACTTCTTTTTAAAATCAAACCATTATGGAAGTCTAAAGCACAGCTGCAAAACAGTAACTGTATTATATTGCAAATTCACAGTAATGGACTGTGTTATGGGCTAAAATCCAGCCCATTTTTATATATTTCAAACTGCATTTGTTTGTAACATTTGCACAGCCTTTCAATAACCATTATGTGCCAAGAAGATAATAAAAGAAGTATATATTTATACACAAATACAACTCAGTAATATTAACATTTTACTTCTATTTTTTTTTTTTCAATGAATACAAATAAAGATTTTGTTGAAGAAATAATACATGGACCATGTAATTGAATACACAAAATCACATCATAAATATTTATTATAGTTCTATTATTTTATTGTTGCATTTTTATTTTACAATGTAGCAAAGGATACTGAAGTAGAATAAAGTCCAACATTTACTTTAAATTGCTCTTGACAGAACAGTCAGTTGCCTAGATTTCAAGAAAATATTTTAAGAGTTTTGCTATTTAATTAACATGAAAAGGTTGCATTTGAAGTAACCAAGTACAAAAGTGTTATTTTTTTGCATAAAAAGTAGTAAGTCACATGGACCTCCCTCTAATTATCGGTGCTGACATTTTGGAACCTTGGTTTGACTGTAGTTATCTGAAGGAGAGTTGCTGCACATTTGCATATAGGTCCAGCTCTGGAATGCAGTGAAAGCTAGATTTGAACATGGCTGCATTCATGACTAAAGGCCTATGGACAGTAACCTCAACACTATGCTTAAAAATGTATTTTGTGTCTATTAGTGTCTAACATACATTTTTGAAAACCTCAATTTATTTTTCAGTTTAAAGTCTACAGATGAAAAACTTTCTGAGTGGCCTGTGTGCTATATATAATCTGCTGATCTTTAAAGAAAAAAAAAAGAAAAAAGAAAAGATGACTCTAGAGAGGTTAAATAAAAAATATTTCCATTGCTATGGTCTTGGACAATAAAATGATTCATTGTTACGCAATACCAGGCATTTAATAAGCACTAGGCAGTCAAGGCACAAGGCATGCTCCAGCGATCCTGTATGCCTGGAACTGCAGGCAGCAACATTCTGCCCGCATCTGTCATTGCACAAGTCACTGCTTGTGCAATGACGCCCCCTGCTAGTGCACTGGGCTGTCAATCACCCCGGTCAAACTTGTCCGGGGTGATTGTAAACCGCAAACTAGCAGGTGGCGTATAGGTTAAAAAGCAGCGGTCTGATGACATCTGCTTCTTAATTATTGGCTGCGGGTTTGCCTATGCGAGTTGCATAAAGCTACATTTTGTAGGTTTAGAAATTTCCCCCATTGTGTGTAAGCCCCTATGGAGGATTGTCTACTTCCCAAAACAATCCAAATGCAAATACTAATACAATAATAAGAAAAGAGATGCCTGTGTGGTTAGTCATAAGCCACCATAAAATCAAACAATATGTTCAGTGCAGCTTAATATCTACTCAATTCTAGTTTTTCTTGTGTTTTGTTTCTAACATTTAAACAGTTTCAACACTAATCAACCAAATGCACTTTAAAAAGTCTGACATATGAGCATCTTATATTCATGTTATGGCAGAAATTCCACATGTATGTTGTCACATACACAACTTTTCTCCAGATACATTGTTGCAGTAAACAACATTGGATTGCAATTTTGTGGACCTCAGACAGCCCTATTGTCTGGAACTCCAATTCAAAAAGTATCTCAGCCTTACGCACCCACACTAAAGCATCAGTAAACTCAGAGAAGGCATTTGCATGTGTTTTATAGCACTGATTCGTCATCACAGAACCCTGTAACAACAATTACAGATAGTACAACTATACCATGAGGGTGCAATTAGAAATATTTTCACACCTAAAACCTGTTTTGTTTTCTGATGAAATAACAATAAATACAAATGACAACGTTTCAGGTTTTACAGGGTTTTCAGGTGAAATTCTACTCTATTACATGTTTTTCACCTCAAGCGACAACCATGCGTATATATATATATATATATATATATATATATATATATATATATATATATATATACTATGATACCAACTCATATGTGTTTCTCAGACAAAGATACATATGGTTTTCATGCAAAGAAACTTTTTTTTATGGTTTTCTCACATTTAGGGATCTATTTATCAAGCAGCGGACGCTGCTTTGGAAGTCCATCGTTTCAGGCTCACCTAAAACGAAAGTTAAGAAGCAGCGGTGGCAGATTGAAATCATCCCGGTCCGATCGGGATGGACAGCTGCTTCAAGCGGCCGATTGGCCGCCAGTGAGCAAGGGGCAGCATTGCATTAGCATTTCTGGTGAAATGCTTGTGCTATTATAAATGCGGACAGCATATATGATTTGCTATAGCGAAGCTTGTCCGCTCAATTATCTGCTAAATCAAGCCCTTAGCGTTTACTTGTCTGTTGATTTACACATCCTGTGTGTTAAGCGTAGTTGCACTGATTTGCAGTCTTTGTTTTAATAAGTGACAAAATACACACATGCCATGTATGTATGTTGTTGCACAATACTTGTGCACACACAGTGGATATTTTTTTAATCTTTATGAGTTTGTCTTGTTTTTCTAGAGGACCTCTCAAGTGCAGTATTTGTAAGGCAGATATGTGAGCTTTTTGGGCCTATGTATAGAGCTGTGAGAACATAAAACACATCCAGTTAATTTAAAGGGACACTAAAACCAATTTGTTTTCATGATACAGATAGATCATGCAATTTTAAGCAACTTTCTATATTACTTCTATTATCAATTTTTCTTTGTTCTCTTGCTATCTTTATTTAAAAAGCAGGATTGTGATGCATAGGAGCCGGACCATTTTTGGTTGAGAACCTGGGTTATGCTTGCTTATTGGTTGGTAAATGTAAGCCTCCAATAAGCAAGCGCTATCCATGGTGCTGAACCTAAAATGGGCTGGCTGCTAAGATTTACATTCCTGCTTTTAAAATAAAGATAGCAAGAGAACAAAGAAAAATTTATAATAGGAATAAATGAGAAAGTTGCTTAAAATGTCCTGCTCTATCTGAATCATGAAAGAAAAAAATTGGGTTCAATGTCCCTTTAATGGCACTGCAAAGCCCATTTTACACATCAGATAATACAAAATAAGAACCTAGTTTTTAAATATGTATTTCTAAATGTACTGATGTACTCAAAATCCAATATGCTACATGTAACATGCTTATAAGTAGGTCATGTGATGTTTGTTTTCTCAGCGCAGAACTCCCACATTTTAAAGTAAAGTCCAGATTTAGAATCTATGTCCCACTATCTCTCTTTCTGCTTTACCTTTCTTATAAATGTCCAGGTTTTTATGAACTAGTCACACCCAGCTACATTGTAACCAATACCTTACACTACGCCAGTGTTACTCAACCGTGACCCCCAACAAGCCAGGTTTTGATTTTAGCTGAACTAGCACTCGTGAAATAATCAGCTGATGGGTGAGAGCAGGTTAGTAGTCATGGTTTCTGATCAGCTGATTATTTCACCAGTGCTCTAGTGCATCTATAATGAAAACCTGGCCTGTGGGGGGTACTTGAGGACTGCGGTTGAGAAACACTCTCAATGACACTGCTCCTCCCAATGTGGCCTATTTACTATGGTGCGAGCGGACATGATCCGATATAGTGGATCATGTCCGCAACACATCGATAAATGCAGACAGCATACGCTGTCTGCATTTATCATTGCACCAGCAGTTCTTGTAAACTGCTGGTGCAATGCCGCCCCCTGCAGATTTGCGGCCAATCGGTCGCTAGCAAGATGTGTCAATCAACCCGATCGTATTTAATCGGGTTGATTTCTGTCCGCCGCCTCAGAGCAGGCAGACAAGTTATGGAGCAGCGGTCTTTAGAGAGATCATTGTAATGTACAGAGTGGCACTATTTTGTCACAGAAAAATCCCCCAAAAAACAAAACTCCTATCTCCTCTTTTAGTTGCATAAATAAAATTTGCTTTAATAGGATTTCAATGCGAAGTTTAAGAAGTTCTTGAGGAAATGTGTTTTATGTCTATTACAACAGTCTAGTGCATGCATGGAACACTTATTGATGGAACCTATTATTTGCATCAAAGTTTAATTAACTTAATTGAATGAGCCTTGCTTAATAGCCACTGGATTATTTAAATATGTTTTTTTCTCCGCCACTGGGACAAAGTGCTATATAGAGGCTCACACTGTCAGGTATCAAATTCTAAATGTGGTATATATGGCATTGCAAATTCCTGAAGCCTTTCCTTTTCTCTCTCCATCAGCCTTGTTGAAGATATGACCTCCTAGCTCACTTGCAGTCCAGTAAAGGAACATTACAGTAATTGCAGGCGACAGTCTGCACTTTTAGTAGTTAATTTTTTATGAGCTAGTAAAGTGCCAAATTGAGATTGCAAACACATCTACTATGCAACATGAGTGAAATGATCCTACTTCTGCGTTCCTTGTTGCTAGCCAGAAACAGCAATACATTCATAGAAGAACAAATTAAAAGATGTGTAACCAAAAGCAATATGAGTTTATGAAAATTGCTTTGAAGACTTTGAAAGAATAGAATGGATCTGAAACCCACATTGAGCACCATCTGTTCAACATTGATTCTGTATTCTTTTTATTTTTTTATTTATTTTTTCCATGAATTGTTTAGCCCTTAAGTGATAGGACATTGCTTATACAGTGCGGAATTGCCATCTTCTACACAGAT
The DNA here is from genome assembly GCF_027579735.1 of Bombina bombina. NCBI lineage: Eukaryota > Metazoa > Chordata > Amphibia > Anura > Bombinatoridae > Bombina > Bombina bombina. The sequence continues at coordinate 726,142,117 of NC_069502.1, read as the reverse complement.
AGAGTGAATTATTTAGATAATTCTACAATGCACAATCGTAAATCTGCTATTTTTTCAAATAATTGTAAAAATAACACACAACACGGATTAGGTTGTCCTTTCCTTGTTCATAAAAATGTACCACAATGCATTGCGCCAAGCAGGATAAAATAATAAAAAAAAAAAACAACAACCAATAAACAGAATATAAATTGGGTGATAAAGATAGAGATTCTATTCTTTTATGTTTGTTCTGGAAAGAACCAGCCTCTGTTTTAAAAACAAGAAACTTGGTTCTATTAGTACTAAGGATGTCATTTCTAAAAGCGATTGTGAGCATTCTCATTTGATGCATTATTGTTTCAGGATATGAATATTTTAAGCCCCAATCATGGATGTCTCGTAGCTTTAGGAAGACTGAACAGCAGAGTTTGTGTAAATGAATAGCTATGTAAAATGAAAACAAACAAAGATAATCGTTATGACAGCTCTGGGACTGATTTTGTTGGGGCACTGTTTTTTGAAATGTGAAGCTAGAGTAGTTTGCTTATAGAATTCAATCAGGCACACCACATTTCTGCCATTATTCCCTTTGAGATTCTAATAATTTAATGTCTTATTGATTCATCGTTCTTAGCTTATTGTATAACTCAATTTAAAATCCTGCATGGTGGCAATTTTATCTTCTGGCCCCTTTACTGAAGGAATTCATTTCACTTCTCTGGATGAATTCTACAATAGGATGACATAAATGCAGAACTGCAGCAAGACTGGAAATAAGCTTCACATGAGCATTAATAACCTAGCCTTTTTAGTAGATAAATTATGACATTGAAGCAGTAAGACGAAATGAAAAGCTATCTGGAATGATGTAGCCCTTATATTTTTAATAGCAAAGTCCTTATTTCCATTACTATTTTTCTTACTAAACTTCATTTGTTACAGATCATTTTTCAGGATAATAGTATCACAGTGTTAGAAAGAGAAAAAGATATTGATAGCCTTGGAGAATTAATTTTAATGTTTCTCCATGGCCAGATGCAATGAAAGCAGGTGCAACAAGGGAATGCCAGCATTTGTCTGGCAAAGACTGTCTCTTCTGTCACTAAATGAGAATTTGTTATTTGCATTAGTGAGAAGCAAAATAAATGCTCCTTCTATGTGTTGTCGACATATTATTCCTTTCATAGAAAGAATAAGTGCTGCTATGCAAGTATTGCCATACTGTTTTGTCAAAGCGATATTGTGAGGTTGTTTTAATGGAGGTCTCTCACAAAATATTAATCACATAGCTGTACTGTCCAAAAAGCATATCTTTTTCTGCTAAATATGTCAATTCTTTTATTTTACTAGGTCATAGTCAAATTTTGCAGAATTCTGAAACATATATTTTCTAATATATTGTAAACCAACATATTTTACTTGGTATAAACGACTTGGAAGTCATGTGCTTCAGCATCCAATTATTGCTTTCAAATTGAGCTGAAGCAATAACATTTGCCAACATATTGCATTCTTCAAAGAGATCTCATGAAAGAGAAATGTACAAAGCAATACATACTATTCGTCTGATAACCATGTGATATTTAATTCACGTTGAAGACTGAAGCACCACCGTCAAGGAGATATTTCAGTAATCTGTTCTCTTAAGCCATTTCTTCAATCTCTTGCAGTGTCCAACTACATTAAATGTAACTATTTTTTTTCTGCAGGCAATGAAATTTACTCGTTCATCAACCTGCTATAGTGGTGTATATATGTAATTTGATACTATGACAACACCACTTCAATGTGAAGCGAATATGCTAATACATTCTTTCTCTTCTTTGGCAATATTTTTTAAAATATTTTTTTTTTCTTTTGATAAGTTCATAACCATATGCACATGTAACTTCACAAAGTACATTTGTACTGAATGTGAGAACATTTTACTTGTAGAGTATTATAATCCTTATACATTTTGTATTCTTATCCTTATTGCCCTAGATTCAACAAAACCAATTGGTTAAACTAATATCAGCAAAGTCATCAAAAGAGGCATTTTGTACTAACATGTAGAAAGTAATGGAAAACTAAACATTTCACTTACATTGTTTAGGACTTCCACATTTAATCTATAAGGATAGATTATTTTCAGTTGTAATTAAGAAACATTTAATTAAGTGACTTAATATTTCACTAACCACTCAAAAACATTTTTATATATATATATATATATATATATATATATATATATACAGGTATATACTGTGTATATATATACTGTATATATGTATATATATATATATATATATATAAAATACTAAAATGTGTAATTCATATGCGATAATAACTCTTAAATGGAAACTGAATGCATATAAACATTCTTGTATATAATCGGAAAAGAAAGTATGGTATATGGTATTTAAACATGGTCAAGAAAGGCCAGTCTAGGTACGTGAAACCATCAATGTATTCTCTAAGCTACCAAAGGAATGTTGTGTTGGTGTAAAATAATCAACAGCTTTTTATTGGGTGCTTGTTTAATATTACGAATGCCTATAGATAAAACTCCTACTATGTAAGAAACAGCACACTGCCAATGTGGAGTTTTGACAATACTTGCTTTGTTTTTGTTTAGGGCAGTACTGCTTGAAACATTGTTGTGGTGTGAGTTGGGTAATTAGATGGGAAAACAATACTGTGGGTGCAAGCACTGTGCCTTGTGTCTAGTACCTACTCAGTAAAGAATTTTAATGAGTGTTTCTGTGTCTGCTGTTGACGATAAGACAATATAATAATTCATGAAGAAATAACAAAACAAAACCTGTGTTTATTCTGATATTTATAATATATTCTACTATATATCCCAGCTTTGTCAAGCCAATGTTTGAGAACATTTTTTGTTATTTGATATTATTTTTTTAATTTTTTATTGTCTTTACTGTAATTGGTTAAGATCTTGTTTCCAAACTGAGCAACCTTTATGTAAAAAAGTGCAGTACATTGTATACATATTAAATATTGAAAATCTAAGTGTAAAGGTTTACTTTCTGTAAAGTACTTTAGTTTTTATAAAGTAATGGGTGCCACCTTGTTTGAGCTACTTTTCTATTTATCTTTGTTTGTGCAAGCAAGGCTGCGTGGAAACCCTTCTGGAAAATCATATGTTCCACACAGCCTTGTTTGGACAGTATCTGTTTAATATCTTAACGAATTGTCGTCAGCAGAAAATATAGATAAAGGCAAACTTAAAGGGACATAATACTCATACACTGAGTATAAACTGATGTATAAACTGATGCAGTTTAACTGTAAAAAGCTGACAGAAAAATATCACCTGAGCAGCTCTATGTAAAAAAGGAAGATATTTTACCTCACAATTTCCTCAGCTCAGCAGAGTAAGTTCTGTGTAAAAAGTTATACTCAGCTGCTGCCCAGCTGCAGGTAAAATAAAAATGAAGAAATGAACAGCAGCCAATCAGCATCAGCAGTGCTGAGGTCATGATGAACTCTTTTACTGTGATCTCATGAGATTTCACTTAACTCTCATGAGATTTCATTGTAAACATCCTTACACTGAATAGGGAAATAAGATGAGAGTGCACGTAAGCTTGCTCCTTCCGCTGTCCCGGGACAGACATACTGATATGCTGCTTAGAAATCCTTTACAATGGGATGTGGCTACTGAGAAACTTTTGAGGTAAAATATCTTTCTTTTTTACATAGAGATGTTCAGGTGATATTTTCTAGTCAGCTTTTTACAGCTATACTGCATCACTTTCAAGTGTTTAAACATTTGGGTATAATGGCCCTTTAAGCTAAAACATGCTGGCACCAATTACTTAGAAACTCAGTGTAATTTAAAAAAAACAAACAGTTTTTAAATTATATTACAGGGGGGGGGGGGGGAGTGGAGCAAAACAATAATAAAAGTACATTGCAAGTTTTTTTAACTACACATATTTAAACACTGTTATTAACAATATCATACTATTTAATATCTCTTTAAAAGTCCCTCAGACAAAACTATGTTTTTCTTAATTAAAACAATTTCATACAAAGTAATAGGAACAAAACAATTAATTTGTCAACTTATAAATAACGTCATCTAATACTGCAATCTCCATTAACTATTCCCATAACAACTCTTAAAATACGACCTTAAAAATTGGATGCAAACAGGAAAAAAAAAAAAGTGTGTTTTATGAGGTGAGAATGACGGCACTATCAATTGTGAGTTATATAGCTAGTCTAACAGATGAACAGCAGAATAGTATCAAACCTGCACTTCCATTAAATTTTTCATTGAAGCATTTAAGAAGTCAAAGATTGTTTTCTACTACTTGGTGAGTATAAATATAATTCTGTAATAAAAAAAGCTATATGATATTAAGTCTGTTGAGCTTCCCTGGAACTAAAGCAAAAGTACAATCTTCCTATAAATAAATTCAATACTGTGGTTGCCATTTTGTATCTTTGAAGCTTTTCACCAACAAGTTTAGTTTATGCCCTAGACAAGATATTGGAAATGTTTGGTTAGTTTCTCAGTTAAAGGGGCATGAAACCCATTTTTTTTCTTTCATGATTCAGATAGAGAATACAATTTAAAAATAGTTTCCAATATACTGCTATTATCAAATTTGCTTTGTTTTTATGCTCTTCTTTGTTCAAGAGATATTTAAATAGGTAGCATGCACATGTCTGCAGCACTACATGACAGGAAATAGTGCTGCCATCTAGTGGTATTGCTAATGTATAAAATTGTGGCAAAACTGCTGCCATATAGTGCTGCAGGCACGTACACACTCCCAAGCTTAAATTCACGCTTTTCAGCAAAGGATAACAAGAAAACAAAGAAAATATGATAATAGAGGTAAATTGGAAAGTTGTTTAAAATTGTATTCTCTAGCTGAATCATGAAAGAAAAAATGGGGGTTTTATGTCCATTTAAGGAACCTGATTCCTACCATCCATTACAGAAGTCTGATAGTATTTTGGCTTCAAGGCCAGCAGCACCCAGGTGCTTTTCAAGAGATTGTGGTGCCTGGGTACAAGAATTAAATTACATCCCCTCACCCAGCAGATTCAAATTTCATATGTGATCATGCTGATACCCATCTGATAGAACTGATATAAGAAAAAAATCTGTTAAAAAAACAAAAAAAAACACTATGAGCTAGAACAGGCTCTCTCTATGTGGTGCTACATCTGCCAATTGTCACCTCGGTCTCATGGTCCCACCTAGTCCAGTTACAGAGCTGGCCCTGAATTCTGGTAACGTTGAGCTCAGCTTTTACAATAAGAGGGTCTCAATCAAACAGGTCAGCTTAATATAATGTTTAAATAAACCAGTAATAAATACACAATGAAGCATTGGCAAAGTCAAATCACACAGCAATAAGCAAATTCTATCTAAGTGACCATTAGCAAATCCAGTAAGGCTCTTCCTACTTATGATATCAGTCCCTAAAAGTCCTTTCCAGTTTAGCCTCTTCAGTTTCAGTACTTTCTGTTATTTTATGTTGCTGATTCACCAAACATTTACAGACTAGTAATTTCTTTATTAAAGGGACATTCAAGTCCAAAATAAACTTCATGATTCAGATAGGGTATGTAATTTTAAACAACTTTCCAATTTACTTTTATCACCAATTTTGCTCTGTTCTCTTGGTATTCTTAGTTGAAAATTAAACCTAGGTAGGCTCATATGCTAATTTCTTAGACTTTGAAGGCCGCCTCTAATCTGAATGTATTTTGACAGGTTTTTTTACAACTAGAGGGCGTTAGTTCATGTGTTTAATTTAGATAACATTAAGCTCACACACAGTCAACTCCAAAATAAACTTTCATGATTCAGATAGGGCATGTCATTTTAAACAACTTTCCAATTTACTTTTATCACCAATTTTGCTTTGTTCTATTGGTATTCTTAGTTGAAAGCTAAACCTAGGTAGGCTCATATGCTAATTTCTTAGACTTTGAAGGTCGCCTCTAAGCTGAATGTATTTTGACAGTTTTTTTACCACTAGGGGTTGTTAGTTCATGTGTTTAATTTAGATAACATTAAGCTCACACACATTAAGTTACCTAGGAGCCAGCACTGATTGGCTTAAATGCAAGTCTGTCAAAAGGACAGAAATAAGGGGGCAGTTTGCATAGGTATAGCTACAAGGTAATTACATAGGTAAATCATGTATTATTATAACTGTTAGTTATGCAAAACTAGAGAATAGGTAATAAAGGGATTATCTATCTTTTTAAACAACAAAAAATTCTGGTGTTGACTTTGGTTATGTAGAGTAGCATAAGAACCAATGGAGTGATTAGTGGGGGATTTTATTAGAAACAACTCATTTTAGACCTATTTGGGTCTTTGAGTATCTTGGATATTGTTTAGCGATCAGAGAAATGTCTGTTTCATATTTTAATAGTTCTATTTATGAAATACAAAATTGTAGAAAATAGATGTCATTCAGACATTACTAACATGTTCATTACCCTAAACTGAGCTCTTTTTTTGGAACAAAGCTAAACAACATACCATTAGCTGCTCTTATGAACCAAGAAAAACATATTATAGCAATTACAGAATAAATTGTAGCAAAAATGTTGCTGTTTTCTAAAAATATGGATAGAAATGAGCAATATTCATTCCTGCGTTGTGTACATTTTCACTAGCTTACATAGATTTTTTTTTTGCTTTGTAATAAAAATGATAAATCACTATGGGCCCTGTGTATTAAAGGTCATGCAGACAGGTTCTCAACTCGAGAACCTGTCTGCACAGCTTTGCAACAATCAGGCAGCGGACCCTGTATGTCCACTGCCAGTATGTAATATTACACACTCAAGTAAGCTTGTAATGCCGCCCCTTCTCTTGCGTGATTGGTCAATCACCACGTGTGAGTGTGGCGGAGAGTATGTGAAGCAGCAGTCTGATGACCTCTGCTTCTTACATTTGCAAGGGCTCAAAATTAACTTATGCTGTTTAATATATTGATCCTTATATATTTAACAATATCCAACTATGTGTATTATATTTTATGGGCCAGATTACAAGTGGAGCACAAAATATGGTTTTAGCTAAAGTGATATTTGCACTCCACTTTGTAATACCAGCTTATGATAGTGTGCACTGGTATTACAAGTTTACAGCAATGCGAAAGCGAGCTTGTGTTCGCATTGCTGGGAAGCAATTGCGCTCACGAGAGCGCACTTCCATAGGCTCCTAAGACGCAAATGGCATCGGAACCTTGCGCAGCAAAGAGGCATGTAGCGGAGCAATGAGCAGCAGTTATAAGCATATACATATATATTTACTGGGAGCACACAGGCTGCAATGTAAATGCACTTTTCAGTGACTTTTTTTTTTTTTTTACACCCCACTCCCACCAACTTAAAAGCCCCCAAACTGCCGAGAGCAGTTTTTTTATTAAAAAAAAAAGCTACTTTTTTTTTTAAAATAAAAAACTATAATGTCCTCTATTTTGAGGGCATTTGGGGCACTTTTAGAAAATGAACCAGGGATCAGATCTCTGGTTAATTTTTTGAGTGCTATTTGCTACCATGAGCAAATTTGCCCATTTGCGGGAGCACGATAATTTAGCGCTCCACTTGTAATCTAGCCCTATGTGTTAGAGCTCTTGAGTGTCATTATTCACTTACCTTGCTTTTCTTGAAATTAGTCATAGAACTGATTAGCTGATTGACTGGTCCTTTCTATGGAATATCTCAGATGAACTTGTTTAACATTATAAATGCTAATGAAATAATCCAAGTCTCTATTTGGCTTTCTTTTTTAATCAATGAATGAGATGAAGAAGAGGTTGCAAAATCAATGCCTGATCCAAAGGGTAGGACCTTTAGTATTAAACAGTTTTTCCCATTGACTGCTATTTGTATAGTAAGAGGTACCCATAAAAACCAATGCTCAAACTCAAACAAGCACAAGTGTGCAGTGGCCAACAGTGTGATTTCTTGCTATTTTATTTAATAGATCAGTTAAATAGAAAAACATTAAAATCAAAATGAAGTTTCCTATAATATATTTAATCACGTCTAGTAGAAATATTATGCAGTGTAATTTTATCAGTTACTTTATCTGATTTTCATGTGATTTTCTACTTTACCAAGAAAGGATATTTATCAAAGGTCTGGCAGACCTGATCCGACAGTGCGGATCAGGTCCGCCATACCTTGCTGAATGCGGAGAGCAATACACTCTCCGTATTCAGCATTGCACCTGCAGATTTGCCAGAAGGGGGTGTCAATCAACCCGATCGTGTTGATTTTCGGCGAGGGTTATGGAGCAGCGGTCTTTCATAACTGGTGATTCAAAACACTGACCCAGCTACATGCTACACAGCGATTATTTATATTTAATCATGATTGGCCACAGAAAGTACACAAGATAAATATAGGCAAGATACTTGTCAATGGCTGCTCTAAATCCTTATTAAATAATTATGCAGATCTTTTTATGCATATATAAAACAGATTTTATCAGGCCCATTTATCAAGCTCCGTACGGAGCTTGAAGGGCCGTGTTTCTGGCGAGTCACAACTTATGAAGCAGCGGTCTAAAGACCGCTGCTTCATAACCCTGTCCGCCTGCTCTGAGCAGGCGGTCGGGAATCGCCGGAAATCAACCCTCTTGTGAGCTGCTGGTGCAATGTTAAATGCGGAGAGCGTATTGCTCTCCGCATTTAGCGAGGTCTTGCGGACCAACTTCTCTCAGATCATCTCAGCAGACAATACCTCTGTAATTATATATATATATATGTGTGTGTGTGTATATGTAAATGTATGTGTGTATGTAGTATGTATATATATATATATATATATTCAGAAATAAAGATAATACACTAAGAGATGCACTTTAATTCCCAGTATCGAGAGGGATGTATTTTTTTATAGGTTAAATGATCATTGCATTTAGAGTAGCTTGTATGTATGTATATTTACAACTTTAAAATATTCTGTGCTGGTTTTCGGGAAATTCTTCCATTGACATTAATAAATTGCAGCATAATACTTATTAAATCTTAAATGCTCAGGGGAATAGCTTTCATCCAGTGCTTTATTGCACAACACTAAACTTGCTGGACCAGTTACAATATATTTTCCTCAATATTAAATATTAATAAAAAAATTGTTTAGTTTATTCTGATGCCTGCACTCGCATTACTATTTGTTTGTTAGTTTTTTTGTACCCAACACTTGCATAAATTGCTACTTAAGGCTCCTGAATGATTGATATTAGACAGTAGATCACAAGGTATAAAAACTTGCAGTGCTCTCATTATACAGTTTGGATCTGTTGCTATAAAAATAAGAAAGTAACATAATTAAACCACTTTCCGACTGTTTAAAAATAGCAATTTTCTGAAGCACACAAAATTAAAAGGACAGTAGAGTCCTAATTAAACTTTCTATTACTATTATCTAATTTGATTTGTTGTCTTGGTATCCTTTTCTGAAAAGCATAGCTAGGTAGGCTCAGGAGCAGCAATTATCTACTGAAAGCTAGCTGCTGGTTGGTGGCTGTACATATATGCCTCTTGTCGTTGACTCACTTGATGTGTTCAGCTAGCTCTCAGTAGTGCATTGTTGCTCCTTCTCTAAAATGTTATGCTTTATCTGAATCATGAGGCATTTGGATTCCATGTCCTGTTAAATAAGGGAACAGTAACATAAAAACTAAACTTTCATGATTCAGATAGAGCATGCAATTTTAAACAACTTCCTCATTTCCTTCTGTTGTTAAATTTGATTTGTTATTTTAGTATCTTTTGTTGAAAGTCAGCTCCTGAAAAGCAATGCGCTACTGGGAGCTGAGCACATCAGGTGAGCCAAGCACCAAAGTCATATATGCATAGCAACTAAACGAAAGCTAGTTCCCAGCAGTGCATTACTTTTCCTAGGTTTACCTAGGTATGCTTGTCAACAAAGGGTACCATGAGGATGAAGAACATTTTACAACAGAAATACATTGGAAAGTTGTTAAACTGCATTCTTTGGAGCCGATTTATCAATGTCTGTCCGACATGATACGCTGTAGCATATCATGTCCGACAGACATCGCTGTCGGCATTCAATATTGCACAAGCAGTTCTGGTGAACTGCTTGTGCAATGCCGCCCCCTGAAGATTTGTGGCTAATCGTCCGCTAGCAGGGGGTGTCAATCAACCTGACCATATAGGATCGGACGGATTGATGTCTGCAGCCTCAGAGCAGGCGGACCAGTTAAGGAGCAGTGGTCTAGACTGCTGCTTCGTAATTGCTGCTTCCGGCGAGCCTGAAGGCATCAGGGGTCATTCGGTCCTTGATAAATCGGCCCCTTTATGTAATTCATGAAAAAAAAAAATTGGATTTTTTGTCCCTTTAAAGGTAAATTGTATTATAAAAAATACATTATTTTAGTATTCTCTCAGCTAATAAAGTCTAATATATATTAGTTAGATTCTAATGATAAAAAAAACTAGTCAGCAGTCTTACAATGTTGTTTGCAGTAGACCAAATTATTTATGTGACATTATCTTGTAACCTGTAATTGTAATATTAGCTTGGTGACCCATTCTTCAGTTGAGTTATACTATAATAAGTTATGCTAAGCATCATCATTTGACCATTTGTAATGGCAGAGAGGGGTTTCTTGCACTCCCCATTAACTGTGGCTGTAAAGAGGTTAAAAGACCAGTAAATACATTAGATTTGCATAATCAGAACATGCATGATAGAAAGACAATGTAATAGCACTTAGGGGCCGATTTATCTAAAGACCGTTGCTCCATAACTTGTCCGTCTGCTCTGCGGCATTGGCTGCAAATCTGCAGGGGGCGAACTGCTGGTGCAATGATAAATGCTGACAGCGTATGCTATCGGCATTTATCAATGCGTAGCGGACATGATACGCTACATCGTATCATGTCCGCTCACACTATGATAAATCTACCCCTATGTCTGAACTTCAAATGATCAGTAGATTTTTTTTTCTGACAAATTTCTAAGTTATGTCTATTTCCACTCCCCCTGTATCATGTGACAGCCATCAGCCAATCACAAATGCATAAACGTATATTCTGTGATTTCTTGCACATGCTCAGTAGGAGCTGGTGACTGAAAAAGTGTATATATTAAAAGACTGTGCACATTTTGTTAATGGAAGTAAATTGGAAAGTTGTTTAAAATAGCATGCTCTATCTGAATAATGAAAGTTTTATATTGACTTGAGTGTCCCTAATAAAGGATTTCAGTGTTAGTATGTTCGCTATGGCCAGTCTCCTTGGACCTGACAAACATGATGTGCCCTTAAAGGGACATAATACTCATATTCTAAATCACTTGAAACTGATGCAGTATAACTGTAAAAAGCTGACAGGAAAATATCACCTGAGCATCTCTATGTAAAAAAGGAAGATATTTTACCTCACAATCTCCACAGCTCAGAAGAGTAAGTTCTGTGTAAAAAGTTATACTCAGCTGCTGCTCAGCTGCAGGTAAAAAAATAATAATGAAGAAATGAACTGCAGCCAATTAGCATCAGCAGTGCTGAGGTCATGAACTCTGTTACGGTACCAACTGTGTACCAAGGGTTAACCCCAGATGAACAATGTCCTGCATAGGGAATCAGCAATTCACAACCCAGCCAGTTTCAGGTTTAAAACAGAATGACAACTTTATTTGAAGGCAGCACACAGATTTATACACCCTGGCTTCAGGTTACAAAGGGCATTGGTTTAACAGTAAAGCAAACATATGAACAATGCATCAAACCTCTAACAATTGTCTATTCACAGGTAAAACAGATTAACATATTAAGTTAATTAACTAGGGAAGAACGTTTACTCAGACAATCTGATGTTGGGCAGTCTAGTTAACATAATCACACAAGGACACAATCAGTTTACCCAGACAGACTCCTGAGACACAATCAGATCTGAAACATACATAGAATACATCTTATTACTGAATATAGGAACAGTTCTTATTAGCTATAAAGTCTTTTATGCCCACTTGGCTTATAGAGTCACAATTGCTCCCACAAGGGGCACTCACACCCTGTACCCATCCTGTATTTATGGATACAGGGTGACATAGACATAAGACAGAGTTATGAAAGTACATGGGGTGTCCAGCATATAAAATTCCATATTTCCATGCAGTCTCTGGGTATCCTTAAGCCCATGTACCTCCAGCCCAAAGAATGTTCCATAACAGGCCCTCCAATGTACAGTGGCGAGATTGGTTTTGTCACATCTCTCCCCTTTTCCAAACAGACTAACAGGGTATCTGACCTCCTGCCGGTCAGTGCCCTGGTTAGTCCAGCAACCCACCCATAAAACACAATTAGTAGTACAGCCCACCCACAATAAATGGTTACTACACCTGAGTACGGGGAAAACTTGTCCATGTCCAGGTACCTCACCACAGCTGTGTGGGGGACTGGTACGCTGAATTGGTGGGTTGCGAGGTGGGCAGAGACCAGCTGTACTCTGCCCGGGTGCCAGCACTACCATGGAAGTAGCCTGGTGGGAGCCTGGTTGCTGGAGGGGGAGACCGACTGTCTCCCCTTTGGATACATAGCTGTGCTGCTGGAGGGGGAGACCATTCGTCTCCCCTTTGGCTAAACAGCCGTGTTGCTGGGGGACAGGACCAACTGTCCCTACCCCTTGTAACGCAGCCTGCCGCTGGGGAATGGAGTCTGGGCTCCCAAAGTCAGGCTCTGCAAAGGACTCCCATAACAAGCCAGGACCATCAAACTCCTCTCCCTCTGGTTTGTCATGCTCGGCTGTCCAGGGTATATAATGTGCCATATACCACCAGAGCGCCTGGTAGGCATGTCAGTTTGCTGGGACAATCCATCTGGATTCCCGTTATGAGAGAGAATTCCTGTCCATACAAACAAGGGTTCAAATTCCTCAGTGCCCAGACCAGGGCCAAACAGTCCTTCAAAATCCCATCAGCTTCTTTACGAGTTTTCTGTACCTGCTCTTTATAGGTATCCACAATCCCTTCATACTGACATAGGGTGCCCTTGAGTTGCTGCACCTCACTATGAGCCAGCGTCAGCTTCTCCTCAAGTGTCGCTAAGTTTGTCTTTAAGGTTTCATGTCCCACTCTCAAGCTGGTGTTTTCTGCAGTCTGTCGGTGCAGCTTGTCTAGCAGAGATTCACGTTCTAAACGTGCTTTTTCCTCTGCGCTCCTCTTCTCCTTCATCAGCGCATTGTAACGGACCTCCACATATCAATAGCGGATAGAGATTTACTGAGCTCATCGTCCTGGGGCTTAGCAGCAGGTGGGTCAGTCTCTGCTGCATGGATCTGGGCACGGGTAGTCACAGAGTTAACATCAGCGGGACCCATAGGAGCGTAGGCAGAAACAAGGGGGGCCAAGTCATTTCCAAGAAGAACATCAGCAGGTAAGTCCTTCTTGACCCCCACATTCACAGGTCTAGCGCCCACTCCCCAATCCAAATGTACCCTGGCAACAGGTAGGCTGAACACATCGCCCCCTGCTAACCTCACAGCCACAGTGTCTCCCGTGTACTGTTTCTCAGACACCAAGTTCTTTTGAAGCAAGGTCATGGTAGCACCAGTATCCCGTAGACCACTGACCTTCTTCCCATTCACTTTAACCAGTTGCCGGCTATTCGATGGGCAGCTTGCACAAGGTCTGCCTCATGTAGGATGCTCCAGCATTCTTGCGCCTCTACGTAGCGGGCCGTAGGCTGAGGATTACGTGGGATTCCGCCGGCGGGTCTTCTCCAGGACTGCGCTTGGTTCGCTGCGTTTAGGGGACACTCTGGTCTTTTGTGCCCTAGTTGCTTACATCTAAAGCACCGAATAGGTTGTGAGTAGCACCGCAAATTGAACAGGGCTCTCTGAGGGTAGTTCGTGGCCGGAGGCCGTGTGGTATAGCGGTGCGCCGGGGTTTGGTAACTGGCAGCTGCTGGGGTGACTGGGGGTCTGTACTCCACTCTAGCAGGGGGCTTAGTGGTAGCAGTGTCCAGTTTGCGGGCATCCGTATACTCATCTGCCAAGCGAGCCGCTTCCTGCAGGGTGGAGGGTTTACGGTCCCGAACCCACTCTCGAACTCCTGCGGGTAACTTGTCGAAGCAATGTTCCAACAGGAATAGCTGCAGCACCTCTTCCCCAGATATGGCTTGGCACCCCGCTATCCAGTGAGCTGCTGTGCGGTGCACCTTACATGCCCACTCAAGGTAGGAATCTCCAGCTAATTTAACAGTGTCTCTGAACCGCCTCCGGTATGCCTCTGGTGTAACCGCATACCTGGAGAGCAGAGCCTCTTTTACAGTATTATAATCCCTGACTTCCTCATCTGGAATGGCCCGAAAAGCCTCTCTGGCCCGGCCGGATAATTTTCCAGATAATATCGTGACCCAGTCCTCTGCGGGTACCTTGTGTAGTGCACATTGCCTCTCAAAATCCGCAAGGTACCCATCAATCTCTCCTTCTGTTTCCAGGAAGTTTTTAAAAGCTGCAAAATTTACTTTTCTCTTTTCCATCTTAGTCAGTATTGTAATAATCCCCCTCTTCCTGAGGTTACTGGCTTGTGTAGTTGCTCTTCTGGGCGATAAGGTTCATTCCGTCGCTGCCACCAATGTTACGGTACCAACTGTGTACCAAGGGTTAACCCCAGATGAACAATGTCCTGCATAGGGAATCAGCAATTCACAACCCAGCCAGTTTCAGGTTTAAAACAGAATGACAACTTTATTTGAAGGCAGCACACAGATTTATACACCCTGGCTTCAGGTTACAAAGGGCATTGGTTTAACAGTAAAGCAAACATATGAACAATGCATCAAACCTCTAACAATTGTCTATTCACAGGTAAAACAGATTAACATATTAAGTTAATTAACTAGGGAAGAACGTTTACTCAGACAATCTGATGTTGGGCAGTCTAGTTAACATAATCACACAAGGACACAATCAGTTTACCCAGACAGACTCCTGAGACACAATCAGATCTGAAACATACATAGAATACATCTTATTACTGAATATAGGAACAGTTCTTATTAGCTATAAAGTCTTTTATGCCCACTTGGCTTATAGAGTCACAATTGCTCCCACAAGGGGCACTCACACCCTGTACCCATCCTGTATTTATGGATACAGGGTGACATAGACATAAGACAGAGTTATGAAAGTACATGGGGTGTCCAGCATATAAAATTCCATATTTCCATGCAGTCTCTGGGTATCCTTAAGCCCATGTACCTCCAGCCCAAAGAATGTTCCATAACAGGCCCTCCAATGTACAGTGGCGAGATTGGTTTTGTCACAAACTCTTTTACTGTGATCTCATGAGATTTGACTTAACTCTCATGAGATTTCATAGTAAACTTCCTTTAAACTGAATAGGGAAATATCATGAGAGCGCACAAGGCTCAATCCTTCAGCTGTCCTGGGACAGACATACTGATTTGCTGCTTAGAAGTCCTTTACAATGGGATGTGGCTACTGAGGAACTTTTGAGGTAAAATATCTTTCTTTTTTACATAGAGATG
Organism: Bombina bombina; assembly: GCF_027579735.1. NCBI lineage: Eukaryota > Metazoa > Chordata > Amphibia > Anura > Bombinatoridae > Bombina > Bombina bombina. The sequence continues at coordinate 726,126,618 of NC_069502.1, read as the reverse complement.
TTCAGGTGATATTTTCTAGTCAGCTTTTTACAGCTACGCTGCATCACTTTCAAGTGTTTCAACATGTAGGTATCATGGCCCTTTAAGTGACCCATTCAAACTTGTGTGATGACCCAGTTATGGGTCCTGTCCCTGGAGTTAAGAACCACTGACCTAATAATTCCACAGTTTGATTCTTTAAAATTTATTGCTGGAGTGTAATAAACATTTATATAAAAACAGCAAACCTAGGCATTCTGAGCATTTGCATTGGGGTTATTCTAAAGATTACACTAGCTCAGTTATTTTTAGCTCTGGCTATGTCGTTGTTTAAAAGATTTTTTTTTTTTTTAAATTTATATTATAATCCTGTTTAAAAGCTATCGATGCCCAGTGAGATTTTATGTAAAAACATAAATCTGCAATCATTTTAGAATCCTTATAGGAAAAGTGTGCTGAAAACTAGAGTGCTCTAATTATTCTGTAAAGTGATGGTAAATTGTAGCGTTAATCAAACGGTAGCCTGAATCTACAGAGTGTTTTAAAAGAACCATCATTCATGATTTTGAAGTGAAACAGCTCTAAAACGTACCTTTATTTTATGCACTGTTCTACTAAAATAACCCCTTCCGCCACCCATTTCAAAACTACTTTTTATTTTTCATAAGGTGACCTTTCCACCTCTTATCCAATAGCTGTGCTAGCCATACGGCACTTAATCATAAACTGTTTAAGATTATTTTTCCTTCTTTTTACCTGTTATCTAGACCAGCCTTAGTACCTGTTTTCTAAAACATTTTAATAGTGCCAACTGTTTCCACAACAGCTATGGATTTTGCCTAATGACATATGAACAAAATGCACATTGTCTCATTATTTGTTATTAATTCACTTTATACATAAATATATGGAGGGTGAGGAGGGCAGGATAGAGTAAATATCCCTGTACTAACATAAGTGTCTGGGATCTGATGCTGGGTAAGTCAGTAAAATAACCCTTCAAGCAGCCACCCTGCAACTAAGAGGTGCATTAGCCCCTTTTTGGAAAGAGAAACATCTCTAAACACTGTGGTTGTGGTTGCAAAAGACACTTCAAATACATTAGGAAAAATGGGCTAGATTATGAGTGGAGTGCTATCATTTGCGCACAAGCGATATTGGGTTTTTGCAGCCGTTTATGTGCAAGTTAAATTCTGCTCGTATTACAAGTTGAAAGTGAATGCAAACACGTGAGTGCAATCGCAATTTATTCTAGAATGATTACCGCGACCTCAGAGCTCGGGTTAACTATTACGCTCAACAAAAAAAGTGTTACAAAACACATAAAAAATACATGCAAAAATACAGTTTCACTCATAATAACAGTATCTAATAAAAATTATAAAAAATATATTGCATTAAAGTTATAAGGGCTCAAAGATATGAGGTCTCAGATGTTAAAAAAGTACTGCAAAAGGCGTTAACATAGAGATGCATACAGATACATGTCTAAATATGTATATGTGTGTGTATATATATATATATTTATATATACTGTGTATGCATTTATAGACATATATACACATTTAAACACATACATACTTATGTATACATATATATAGACCTATATATAAGTGCATCGGAGCCCTTTGCAGTCAAGTAGATGAAAACATGAATAATCATATTTATGCAATATTAATATATAATAAAGTGTTATACTATGCATTTACCATAAATATTATACATTCCAATGTTCTGCACATAGCAGCATATGTTCTATTAATTTTTAAATATATATTTATATATAGCTATATAGCTACTGTATACCTATATATATATATATGTATATATATATATATATATATATATATATATAAATAAATATAGATATCAAGAGTATTGCATTGAGCAATGATACTTTTTTATTGGACTAACTATACATTTATAAGATAACAAGCTTTCGGAAGAATGTTTTCCTTTATTTACAGATTATATCTTAAAACATAGGGTGGCTAAAAAGACAGAAAGTGCTACAGAGGTCTGAATGCAGGGGGAGGAGGGGGTGTTGTAAAAATCATGATGGGGGTTTAGGAGACATAGGCAGACAGTGTCAGTAAAGGATAACAGACAGGGGAAATATATGGTTATACACAAAGCATATACTGACATAAAGTTATATATGAACCTAGAATCAATATGTATGAAGATGGGAAAATAGGTATACAGGGGAATAACAGATATTCAAAAAAGGAGAAAGGAAAGAAAGGAAAAAAAGGGGAATTATAATAATAATGACAAAAGTGTGGACATAGGCTGACCTGCGTACCTATGCATAGAGAGTGTGGAATATGCAATGTAATTGACTACAGTATATGAAAGTACATTACAAACATTTTTGATAGTCCAGAATTTAGCAAGTTGAAGTGCATTATCATTTTCATTTCTAATGCACTTCAACTTGCTTAATTCTGGACTAAATGTGGACGCTGGTTTCTTAACCCATTATTAAAAATTTTTGTAATGTACTTTCATATACTGTAGTCAATTACATTGTATATTCCACACTCTCTATGGGTGCGCAGGTAAGCTTATTTGTCTGTTATCCTTTACTGACACTGTCTGCCTACGTCTCCTAAACCCCCATCATGATTTTTACGACACCCCCTCCTCCCCCTGCATTCAGACCTCTGTAACATTTTCTGTCTTTTTAGCCATCCTATGTTTTAAGATATAATCTATAAATTCCATAAAATTGATCAGTATTGCTTCAGACTTGAAAAATGAAGACATTCCTCCGAAAGCTTGTCATATTATAAATGTGTAGTTAGTCCAATAAAAAGTATCATTGCTCAATGCAATACTCTTGTTATTTTGATATCTAAATCTCTGGACTAACATGGCTACTCCAATCAACGTAAATTTAGATATAGGTATATATATTTTAATATCTCTTTAAGAATAAATATAACATATTCTGCTATGTGCAGAACATTGGATTATGAAATATGTAATATTATCTTCTTATGTTGCACTTTTAAACAACAGCGATCGTGTTTGCGTGACTGAGTGTTTTTTACCCAAATATTTAGGCTCCATTGAAGTCTATGGGGGAATGTGATTTTATGTTCACAACTTCTCAAAGTCTATTTGTTACCACAATATTAAAAACTTTTTACTTTCAACATGAGCCTGAATCTCTGAGCGCAAATAAATTACTTCTAGCTGTTTTAACGCTTGAACGTGAGTGCAAACTACTGCTCCACTCATAATCTAGCCTAATGTTTATAGAAATAAACATTGGAGAGCACTTGAGATTTGCTATCAACTAAAAATAAATTTATATTTGTGGTGCCCCTAATTTGAAAGAGTAAATCCTCCTTTAAATGAAGGGTCACTTTATCTTTCAGGAAATTAGATGATCAATGTGAAAAAGGAAATCTTAAGCCATTATACAGCAATTTTACAATAATGGTAGGGGTTGAGTGATAAAAATGTGTGTCTTTCTGGTTGCCCCAAATTAATGAACCCATGACACCTATCATTTGAAAGAGAACATGGGTGATACAAATTGCTGAATATGTCATTCATTAGAAACCCAGTTTAGGGAAAATCTACCCTAACACAGATGGGGGGTGCTGGAGGGGCTGTGGAGAGGAGGGATCTTTTCTTCACATCTGGTGGACTTATCCACGGATAAGGCCTTTCTGGGAGGAGGTGCTGGGAGAGATGAGCAAAATTCTTAAAATCATTATCCCCCCAAACCAACAGAGAGCAGAGGTGCTTGGCCATAAGAAGTGGTAGGCACGCGGCCCGGGGCTGTGCACTGACAGACTTGGAACAGAGTCAGAGGGCAGAATTTTCATAGTTTGCGCGCCTAAACCTTTTCTTTAGTGATTTATTTTTAGAGTGCTCTGTTTATCTTTCATCTGATGCTCTGCTGAGCCAGGGAGCAGCTCTAGGCATGAGCTTTATAATTAATGCATTGCAGTGTACATATTTTGTATGTGTGTGTGTCTGAGTGTTTTTGTGTGAGTGTGTGTCTGAGTGCTTTTGTGTGTGTGTGTGTCTGAGTGTTTCTGTGTGTGTGCCTGAGTGTTTTTGTGTGTGTGTGTGTCTAAGTGTTTGTGTGTGTGCCTGAGTGTTTTTGTGTGTGTGTCAGAGTGTTTTTGTGTGTGTTTCCGAGTGTTTGTGTGTGTGTCTAAGTGTGTTTTAAGTGTGTCTGAGTGTGTCTGAGTGTTTGTATGTGTGTGTGCCTGTGTTTTTGTGTTTGTGTGTATCTGCTTTCTGGGGGGAGAGGGGTGACACCAAAAGTTACCGCACCGGGTGACACCAACCCTAGTGACGCCACTGCCCTTACTTTTGAAATATTCCAAAAGAGTCAATAGATAAAATGAGTCCTCTTGCACTGGGACTTTTTCCAACTGTTTTAACATGAAGCACAAAAAGCATTTGGTCTAAAAGGTTTTGCATTTAACTATACTGTAAGGTTGAAGACCTTCCTGACGTTGTACAGTAGTCACACTCTAGGGGCTAGATTACAAATGGCCCATGACATGAGTCAGACCAAGCTGGTTATGGGTAGCCATTTTCATTCTTGTGTGTCCAGTTACATAGTTACAAACAACTTTGAACTTTGAATAGTTTGAATAGCTTATGACAAGCAGCAGCAATAATTGTAAGTATGAAACAGATTGCAAAACCTCTATTAAATTCAGAATCTCATATTTTAACATTTTAGCACATATTAACATGGTTTTAGTTATCAGAAATGAGCATACGGTGTGTGCTTATTTATAGAGCCCAACAGTCATTGGCCCCTATTTTCTGTATATAAATAAAACAATATGCAAAAACGATATTATAATGCTCACAGATAAAAGGTTGTATATTTAGAATAGGAAAATTGTCTATACAATAGTTTGGAACTTTAGAAACTCAATTAAAATGAGTTTCTGTTTAAACATTACCCTATAGTGTTATGTTTTTGTCACCATAATATGCTCTTTGTATGTTTGTACAAAAGCAATTGTGGTGTGGATTAAAAAAAATGCAGTATATTTCTATATGAATTTTGCCTAATTCATGTGCTTTTATAGATTTGTTCTTAAGATTGTTGCCAATGGAAACCATTTTAATTGCAAAAGAATAGGTACTGAAACTAACATCTTAAAATAAAAAGTCCCCTAATGTCCACAGGCAATAACTTACAATATAACCCATTTTATTAATTGATTTTAAAAAGAAATCAATTGAAACAGTCTTAAGATGCCTTAGGCAATTTGGAATAATTTGTGCACTGTACGAATTTTAATAGCAGTGCCCGAGAGTTGAACTCTAGTGACCGATACTTTACAGAAATTTTTACTTTCTGAGTGATTAAAAGGCATTTTGGATCAATGCAAGTAATGCAGAAAGGGCATTTTCCTGTATAAAATACATTAAACAGCCTTGTTTAAATACTAAAGCATGATCCTAATTTGGATGTGTGCTTTATTTAATAATATTTTGTTTTGATTATGCTATTACATGTAATAAAATAAGTTTAATTTAAAAAAAAAAAAAATCATCTTTATTTATAAAAAGACCCAAGTCATAATAAATTAATTGTGGTGCTGATATCAATTATAAAATGTTGAAGGAATAGAAAAAGCTATTATTTTTGTAATTATATTAATAAATAAATAAAGCATTTGTATGGTATGGGAGAAGGAAAATCTCATGCCATATAACTACTCCTAGGAATTTGCACTCACTTTAAGTCCTTCTGTCTTAAAGGGACAGTCTACTCCAGAATTGTTATAGATAGATAATCCCTTTATTACCAATTCCCCAGCTTTGCATAGCCAACACTATTATATTAATACACTTTTTACCTATGTGATTACCTGATTTCTAAGCCTCTTCAGACTGACCCTTATCTTAGTTCTTTTGACAGACATGCATTTTAGCCAATTAGTGCTGACTCTTAAATAACTCCGGGGGAGTGAGCACAATGTTATCTATATGACACACATGAACTAGTAGTGTCTAACTGTCAAAAACTGTCAAAATGCACTGAGGTAAAAGGGAGTTAAACGGCTTAGAAATTAGCATATAAGCATACCAAGGTTTAGCTTTCCACAAAGAATAATAAGAGAGCAAAGCAAATTTGACGATAAAAGTAAATTGGAAAGTTGTTTAAAATTGCATGCCCTATCTGAATCATCAAATTTAACTTTGACTAGACTGTCCCTTTAAGTACATGCCAACTTGATCTAGGTTAAAATACACCCCTGTGCAGATATAATAGCTATCCCCTTTTATAATATTCTTACCAATTTATGAGTTTCTGACTGGTTAAGACATTTTATGTTTACATCAAAGCAGGTTTTCAGTAGGTTCCTTTGATAGTAATCTCCGAAATCCATTATACTTTTCCGTTGGTATTTCAGATATAGCATATTTTAATAAATATATCAAACTGGATGAGGAATAGTGAAACGTTGTGGTGTAATTAGATGTAAATAATGCTATTGGTGTATTTTTTAATGTATATATGATTTTGAATTTGGCAGTCCTAACATGCAATCACGTCCATTGTATATTCATTGTACCGGCTCTTGGTCAGAGATGCATACTGTCCATATTCCTTCTATGATCTTTCAGAATTATTTAGTCATACTGATTCATTTTCTCCCAACATTTTTTTTTTTTTAAAGCTCTAATCAGATTTTGTATTGATATACATAAATACCAGGCATGTTTCCATTGGTTGCCAATGCCATACTAATTGTAGCAACCTTACTGGGTCAATTAGACAAGCATATTTGTCTGGGAAATACCACAGTGAACAACATTACATGGGATGGGAAACCAATTTCCTAGATTGCTACAGTTTAGTGTTGGATAATAAAAATAAACACTAAAAACACAGAGCGTTGTGTATGTGAATGCTGTGTCTGCTCCTACACATCCAGTTTCTATTATTAAAAATAAATCCCATGATTACTTATGTGTTTTTACATCTATTAATTACTGTGAATGGCGTTTATTTTAGCATTAGCGGGATATGTATATTTCCCCACTCTTTTCTAAGACACTTCTCAGGTGGTGTTAAGGTTCCTGTCAGAAAAGTGAAGCAAAAAGTGTCAATTTCTAGGTCTCTAGCCATATGTGGAAATCTATACTTAGAAAAGAGTATACAATATGTTATTCATTAACACATTAAATTAATTCTATCAGTATTCCTTAGTATCCAGTCAATTTAGATTTAATAAACATAGGGCTCTGTTGATGTGCTTAATTGTGAAAACTGGTGGTAAAAACATTTATCTCCAATAAAGTATATGTAGATTTTTTATGTTACCACTTATTTCCAAACTTTACCACCTCAATGGAAGCTGGCCCATAGTAGGTCATATATTACTAGAGCATATTATTATTATTGTTATTATCATTACTTCTAAATGACTAACATGAGCTTATTACAGATAAATATTCATAAAAGGACAGGTATGCCATATCTATAAGCTATTAAATGAGTTACACCCCCTACGTGCAAGGTGATCTACAGTACTGATTGGGCTGTTTATAAATTAGGTCTTCAGTTTTATGTTATTGCTGTAATGAGGTTGTTTTTTTATTTTTATTTCATTAGGGCCAAGCATTGATTTAGTTATGAGTTACTATTTTTTTTATTTTTTTTAGATAAATCAATTCACAAAAGTCATGTACTGTTATTGAATGTTGTAATGTTTTCTGAACTCTGTTTCTTTCCTTTTTTTTCTTTTTTCTTTATTTATTTTGAGTATCCAAAAATGGTTTCTGGTTACCTATTTCTTTTTTTTTACCTTACTCAAAAATATGTAAATGTTAAGAACATATGCATACAATATTCATGTTTCATAGCAAATTCATTGTAAGTAACCCACAATGTTTTTGAATCCTAGTTCTATGTACACAGTAGTGCTATCAATATTTATTTCATATCAAACATTATCTGGGTTTATAGGAGCAAGGAAGTCAATACTATGCTGTACAGCTAAAGCATTCAATTGCAAGACAGTTTACAGTACGAAGTGCATTAAAAAAGGCAGCATTAGCCTTTTTTAACATTAGATCGTAGATCAGAGTAAAATCTCCCACTTACTATTGGCTAATATAGTAACACAGCTAGTCTCTTGGTAAAAACAAGGATGATAGATCAGATTATATAGTAATCTTAAATACAATGTTAAAAAACATCAATTATTTGTTGAAAGATGAAAACTACTGGCTAATATGTCACTTTTAAGAAATATAGTAATGTCACACTGGAAATAAGAAATAAAATTATCACCTAGATTACGAGTTTTGCGCTATGGTGCGGTATGGCTTTTATTGCTGAAAAATTGGCCATTACTCTGAAATGGCCAGGAACGCATATTACGAGTGGTGTTGGTATAGCTGTAACACAAGCATTTTAGCCTGTAACGCAACGTCCATTCCACACTCAAAAAATTACAGGTTGTGTGCTCAGGTTAAAAAGCTTGCTTTACAGCCTATACCGCTGGCCATTCCAGCGTAATGGACAATTTTTCAGCATTAAAAGCCGTTCCGCACCGTAACGCAAAACTCGTAATCTAGGTGATAGTTTTTTTTCTTATTTCCAGTGTGAGATTACTATATCAAAAATGGAAAATTTTATGGGGTTAGTGTTAGTTTTTTGTTTTTTTGGGTGGTTTTTTTTTTAGATTAGGGATGGACACTTGTAAAAGAGCTGAATGCCCTTTTAAGGGCAGTGAAAAAGAGCTGAATGCCCTTTTAAGGGCAGTGAAAAAGAGCTGAATGCCCTTTTAAGGGCAATGCATATATAAATGCCCCTGTAGCGGTAAGGCACCTCAGTAATTGAGGTGTGGGGTTGCCTGAGTTTTTTTTTAGAAGTTTATTTGATGTCTATTAAAAGTTTTTTTCTTAACTTTTCTCACATAATTTTAGCTGGGGATCGATCCTAATTTAGGATAAAATTTAAAGTGTATTTTTTCCTTGGCTTATTTTAATTGAATATTAAAATCTTTGAAACTTATCTGTACAAGTTTATTTACTGTTTCACAACATGTCTGATATGGAGCAAGAGCCTGCTCTCATGAATTCATGCTTATTATGTTTAGATGCACAAATTGCAGCTCCTATGCAATTTTGTTCTTCATGTGTCAAGAAAACCTTGCAAAATAAAGGTAAAATTTCTGAGCCTAATGTCTCTCAGGATTATGCTGTTAAAATCATTCCTCAGCTTTCTCCTGCTACGTCCCAAGCCTCAATGGCGTCACATGCAGTGCCCTGCGGTTCCTCTATAACTCCTAGTGGAGTATATTTAAAAGCAGAAATTGCTGCCCAGGTATCTTCAGCATTATCTGCGGCATTAGCTGCCATTCCCAGATTACAGGGAAAATGCAAGAGGAAATCTAGAAATTTGGAAAGTAAGGTGCCTGTCCTCAGTTCTGCTTCCCAAATTGCCCTTTCTCATAAGTCTGATGAGGAAGATACATCGGGACTTTCTGAGGGTTAAATCTCAGATTCCAACAGTATAATTCCTTCTTCTAATACTGAGGTGGTATACAGATTTAAGCTTAAACACCTTTGTGTATTGTTAAAGGAGGTTTTAGCTACTTTAGATGACTCCGATACCCCTGTCATTGTCACTCCTAAGAAATCTAGTAAACTTAATAGATTCTTTGATAAACCTTCCACTTCTGAGGTTTTTCCTGTGCCAGACCGTGCTAGGGAGATTATCTCACAGGAATGGGAGAAACCAGGGGTGTCTTTTTCCCTGTCTCCCATTTTTAAGAAAATGTTTCCTGTTGAGGATTCCATTAAAGACCCTTGGTATACTATACCCAAAGTTGAAGGGGCCATTTCCACTCTGGCTAAGAAAACCATTATTCCTATTGAGGATAGCTGCTCTTTTAAAGATCCAATGGACAAGAAGCTGGAGGAGTATTTGAAAAAGATTTATGTTCATCAAGGTCTCCAATGGCAACCTGCGGTGTGTATTGCCACCGTGACTAGTGTGGCATCTTATTGGTTCGACGTCTTGTCTTATTCTCTTCAAGTAGAGACTTCCTTGGATGAAATTCAAGATTGAATTAAAGCTCTTAAGTTGGCTATTACTTTATTACAGATGCCATTTTACAGGTTGTTAGACTAGGAGCTAAAACTTCTAGCTTCGCTGTCCTAGCCAGGGCGTTATGGTTGAAATCCTAGTCTGCGGATGTTTCCTCTAAAGTCAAGCTTCTGGCGATTCCTTACATGGGCAAAACCTTTTTTGGACCCGGTTTGGCAGAAATTATCTCTGATATTACGGGTGGAAAAGGGTCTTTTCTATCTCAAGATAAGAAGAATAGGCCTAAAGGACATCAGAGTAATTTTCGTTTCTTTTGTAACTTCAGAGGAAAGCCTTCCTCTTCTTCTTCCAAGCAGGAACAATCCAAGTCTTCTTGGAAACCCAATCAGTCTTGGAACAAGGGGAAACAATCAAAGAAACCTGCAGCTGATTCCAAATCAGCACGAAGGGTTTGCCCCCGATCCAGGATCGGATCAGGTGGGAGGCAGATTTTCTCACTTTCTCAGTTCTCTCATGCCTGGATATGAGATGTCCCAGCTCCCTGGACTGTGGACATAGTATCCCAGGGTTACAAATTGGAATTCAAGACACTTCCTCCCAGAGGCAGATTTTATCTCTCAAGATTATCTGCAAACCAGATAAAGAGAAAGGCGTTGTTGAAATATATACAACATCTTTCCTCTCTGGCAGTGATAGTTCCAGTTCCAGTGCAGGAACAGGGTCTCGGGTTTTACTCCAACCTATTTGTGGTTCCCATAAAAGAGGGAACTTTCCATCCCATTCTAGATTTGAAGTGTCTAAACAAGTTTCTCAAAGTTCCATCCTACAAGATGGAGACTATACTCTCCATTCTTCCTTTAGCACAAGAGGGTCAGTTTATGACAACCATAGACCTAAATAATGCATATCTTCATGTTCCTATTTACAGGGACCATCACAGATTTCTGAGATTTGCCTTTCTGGACAAACATTTCCAGTTTGTGGCCCTTCTATGTGGTCTACCAGGGCTCCCAGAATTTTTTCAAAGGTTCTGGGGGCTCTTTTGGCAGTGATCCATTCTCGTGGAATTACTGTGGCACCCTACCTGGATGACATATTGGTTCAGGCGCCATCTTTTCAACAAGCAAAATCTCTCACAGAGATATTGTTGTCTTTTCTTCGTTCCCACGGATGGAATGTGAATCTGGAAAAAAGCAAATTTTCCCCTGCTACAAGCGTAGTGTTCTTAGGGACCATAATAGATTCTCTATTGATGAAGATTTTTCTGACAGAGGTCAGGAAAAACAAAATCATTTCCTCTTGCTTCTCTCTTCCGGCTGCTGCTCATCCTTCAGTGGCTCAATGTATGGAGGTAATCGGTCTGATGGTGACTTCCATGGACATCATTCCTTTTGCTTGATTCCATTTGAGACCTCTGCAGTTGTACATGCTCAGACAATGGAATGGCAACCATGGGGATCTATCTCAGAGAATAGAGTTAGATCAGTCATCAAGGGACTCTCTTTCCCATGGTGGAATTCTCAGGAACATCTGTCTCAGGACACATGCTTTCAGAGACCTTCGTGGGTGATCGTGATCACAGATGCCAGCCTGCTGGGCTGGGGAGCAGTCTGGAACTCATTAAAAGCTCAGGGTCTTTGGACTCGGGAGGAGTCTGCTCTTCCCATCAACATCTTGGAGTTGAGGGTGATTTACAATGCTCTATTGGCTTGGCCTCAGTTGTCCTCAGCCCAGTTTATCAGGTTACATTTAGACAACATAACCTCTCCACCAGGGAGGAACTTGGAGTTCCTTAGCCATGAAGGAGGTTACTCAGATTCTTCAGTGAACAGAGACCCACAATTGCTGTCTATCTGCCATCCACATTCCAGGAGTAGACAACTGGGAAGTGGATTTTCTGAGCAGACAGACTTTTCAGCCCGGGGAGTGGGAACTCCATCCGGAGGCATTTTCCAGCTTAATGCTCAAATGGGGGATGCCGGAGATAGATCTGATGGCGTCCCGTCAGAACGCCAAGTTTCCAAGGAACGGTTCAAGGTCAAGAGATGCGCAGGCCGTTCTGATAGATGCTCTGGCGGTTCCTTGGGTTTTCAGGTTGGCATACCTGTTTCCTCCGTTTGCTCTCCTTCCACGAGTCATTGCTTGTATCAAACAGGAGAGGGCGTCGGTGATTCTTATAGCCCCTGCGTGGCCTCGCAGGATCTGGTTTGCAGACCTAGTGGAAATGTCATCTCTCCCACCTTGGAGACTACCTCTGAGGAAGGACCTCCTGATTCAGGGTCCCTTCCTTCATCCAAATCTTGTTTCTCTGAAGCTGACTGCTTGGAGATTGAAAGCTTAATTCTGTCTAACCATAGTTTTTCTGAGTCGGTCATTGAGACCATGATTCAGGCTCACATAAGATATTGTGTAAATATCTTTATTGGTGTGAATCCAAGGGCTACTCTTGGAGTAGAAATAGAATTCCTAGAATTTTATCTTTTCTTCAGGAAGGCCTGAAGAAGGGATTGTCAGTCAGTATCCTGAAGGGTCAGATTTCTGCTTTATCTGTTTTACTACATAAACGTTTGGCGGATGTGCAATTTTTTTGTCAGGCCTTGGTCAAAATCAGGCCTGTCTTTAAGTCTGTTGCTCCTCCTTGGAGCCTTAACCTTGTTCTTAAAGTTTTACAGCTGGCTCCATTTGAGCCGTTGCATTCCATAGACATTAAGTTGTTATCTTGGAAGGTTGTGTTTCTTGTTGCTATCTCTTTTGCTCGAAGAGTCTCGGAACTCTCAACTCTGAAGTGTGATTCCCCTTATCTTATTTTTCATGCCGATAAGGCGCTTCTTCGTACTATGTTAGGTTTCCTTCCTAAGGTTGTTTCTAATAGAAATATCAATCAGGAACTTGTTGTTCCCTCTCTGTGCCCTAATCCTTCTTCCAAAGAACATTTGTTACACACTTTGGATGTTGTACATGCTCTTAAATTCTACTTACAGGTGACTAAGGATTTTCCCCATTCCTCTGCCCTCTTAGTCTGTTTCTCTGAGAAACGTAAAGGTCAGAAAGCTACTGCTACTACTCTTTCTTTTTGGCTACAAAGTATAATTCGTTTGGCTTATAAGACTGCTGGACAGCAGCCTCCTGAGAGAATTAAGGCTCATTCCACAAGAGCTGTTTCCTCTTCTTGGGCTTTCAAAAATGAAGCTTCTGTGGAACAAATTTGCAAGGCTGCAATTTGGTCTTCTCTACATACTTTTCCAAATTTTCAAAATTTGATACTTTTGCCTCAAGCCGTGGACTCGACATATCTTAGGAAAGAAAAACAAAATTTATGCTTACCTGATAAATTTATTTATTTGCGGATATGGTGAGTCCACGGCCCCACCCTTTATTTTAAGACAGTTGTTCTTTTTATTATAACCCCAGGCACCTCTACACCTTGTGTTACTCCTTTTTCTCCATTTCCCTTCGGTCGAATGACTGAGGGTTGTGGGTAAGGGAGTGATACTTAGCAGTTTAACTGTGGTGCTCTTTGCCTCCTCCTCATGGCCAGGAGAGATTTTCCCAACAGTAATTACTCAAGCCATAAACTCACCATATCCAGAAATAAATACATTTATCAGATAAGCATAATTTTTTTTTTTATAAATTTGTCCATAAAAATGTGCTCACAGGTTCTTGAATGGAACATTACAGTCGAGGGTGTAGAATATTTGATTAAAGGGAGTATACTGTCAGATTTTTTATTACTTCAAAAACCAGAAAGATGCCATTTTAAGATTAGATACCCTTATGTATCTACATCCTAAATTCAGCCAATAGTCCAAACCTTCTGTGTTGTGCATATTACTTGTTCTTTCACACTATCAGTTAAAGGGACAGTATACACCAATTTTTATATAACTGCATGTAATAGACACTACTATAAAGAATAAGATGCACAGATACTGATATAAAAATCCAGTATAAAACCTTTTAAAAACTTGCTTAGAAGCTCCCAGTTTAGCACTGTTGATGAGGTTAGGCTGAGACACCCACTGAAAGGGGGTAGTAAAACATAAAGAGCAGACATTCCCCCTCCCCTGCATATGAAAAGCCCCATTACACAAGCTGGAATCTGTAGACATCAGTATACGTCTAAAACTTTGGGGTTTGGTTAGGAGTCTGAAAATCAGCACAATGTTATTTAAAAAAGGAAAACTATACATTGTTACAAAAACACTCCCAGGTGGGGCTATATAAATTGATCATCTACAAAACATTTATGCAAAGAAAAATCTAGTGTACAATGTCCCTTTAAACAGTTTTGGTTTTGAGGTGAAATAAGAAATAGGTTTGAAAATATTACACAGTCTGCATATTTATACTGTAAATCACTGCGTTTGGTAATTAACAATGCCAAATTTATATTATTTTTCATAAAGTGATAATATTTTTTATAGTAAAAGGAAGGATGCCTTAATATGTCCTGTAAAATATTATGCAATTTGTGCGATTCCTCAAGTGTATTTCCCTCTTTAAATCATTTACCATACACTCTGTGTTCCTTCCATGGTTCGCAGAAATATGTCATTTTTTTAAGCATTTTGGCTTGAATCCAAAAGTCTGTCTCACAAGTACAAAAAAAAAATTAAAAAAAATAATGCCAGAATAAAAAAAAAAGACGGAAAAAAAAAGAAATCTGGCTAAGAGAGGTAGTTATGATAGCAGTGCAGCTAGAATTCGTCTAATTTCCCTAGAGATAGAATATATCACCTACAGCTTGCCTACTAACTCAAAGCTTCTTATAATAGAGCAAGAACTGGGAATACATTTGCAACAAGGATTTCCATATATTTTTTTTGCCATCTGGTATGATAGTTTATTCAAGTTTTTAAATTAACCCTAATTATATCTTGCTGTTAGACTTTAAGCCAAACTAAGTTTAAGCTTCCAGAAGATAATATAACATCCAATTACATTTTGAAAAGTTCAATAAATATTTTTTTACTCATTTAGTTGGAGTTACTATATTATTTAAAATAAAACAGATTTATAATTTAAAGAAAACTATATTTATTTAAATAAATATTGTAAAATACTGCTCAATAACAGAAAATAAAATTGGATTTTGATACAGTACCCCATCCAAAATTAAACCAGTACCATAATTAGGGTAGAAATGGGCTACAGAAATTAGCTACCCCCTACAATAAACTGGGTGTGCCACTTTATATAATGCAGGAGTGGTGGTCATTTGGCAGCCCATAGGTCACATCTGGAGCACTACACTACTTTTTGTGGCTCCCAGGAAAAAAGCAGAACTAAGAAAGTGTGTCATCGTTTTTGTTGCCCCAGGAGAATGCAGAACTAAAAATTTGTGCTTTGGGAAATTCTGGTGGGTGGCCAAACAAGGTGGCCAAGACTCAAAAGAACTCGCTCTCCATTGAGGGGAGAACAGCAGATAGAGGGTATCATACAACCGTGCCTAATTGACTCCATGGGCCACTGGATATTTTTAGGAAATATATTATTATTATTTGTGTGTTTAATAGCCATACATTTATATGCCACCCTTAAAGGAACATGAAAACCAATTTTTTTCTTTCATAATTTAGAAAGAGTATGCTATTTTAAACAACTTTCAAATGTATTTATATTATCTAATGTTCTTCATTCTCTTTATATCCTTTGTTGACTAAATAGACTCAGTAGCTGCTGATTAGTGGCTGCACATAGATGCCTTGTGAGATTGGCTCACCCATGCACATTGGATATCTGAAGAATGAAGCAAATAAAATAATAGAAGTAAATTGGAATGTTGTTTAAAATTGTATTTACTATCTGAATCATGAAAACATATTTTGGGTTTCATGTCCCTTTAAGGCTTCTAAAATATTAATCTCCAGCCCAATATGCTAGGAAGTTTTCCATCAGTGAATATTAGATAATAGATAGTTTTTATGGTTTAAAGGACTTTGGTCCCAAAAGTGAGACATTTGGGTTCTTTGCTTTACTAACAGTATAACAAACAGGGATACACAGAACCTAAAAAGACTATAGACATTTTTATTTTATTCATTTGAAAGAGCAGCATCTAAACTGTTGATTTTTTTTAATTTTATTTTTTTGGGGTGTGTTTTGTTTAATTTGTATGAACAAATATTTTTTAGGTTCAAATTAATACAGCTAAATAGAAACAGAATTTGACGGTAGATAAGAACCAAAAAGGCCCATCAAGTCTACCCATGTTACTTTTTCCTTAGGATAGCCTTATGCATCAACCAGGCATTTTTAAATTCCTTTACAGTCTTTGTGTTTACCACCTCAAATGGAAGTTTATTCCATGAATCCACCACCCTTTCTGTAAAAAAATGCTTCCTCAAATTTCTCCTGAATCTGCTACCCTCTAACTTTAGATTGTGACCTCTTGTTTTGGCATTTTATTTTTTTGTGAAAAATGCTTTCAGATTCTATTTTATTAAGTCCCTTCATATATTTGAAGGTTTCTATCATGTCACCTCTTTCCCTTCTATCCTCTAAACTATACATATTTAGATCATAGAGTCTTTCTTTGTATGTTTTATATTTTAGACCATGTACCATTTTAGTAGCCCTCCTTTGGACAGCTTCTAGTTTATTTATCTTTCTGAAGATAATGGTCTCCAGAACTGTACACAGTATTCCAGATTTGGTCTAACTAATGATCTGTAAAGTGGCATAAGAACCTTGCTATTTCTGCTACTAAAACCTCTTCCAATGCAACCAAGCATTTGACTGGCCTTGCTGGCTGCACTGCGGCATTGTGTACCAAATTTTAAATCATCTGAAATAATAATTCCCAAATCCCTTTCTTCTTTAATTACAGTCAGTAATGTACCATTGAGACTATAATTGCCCTTTGGGATTTTGGATCCTAAATGCATAATTTTGCTCTTGGTAATATTAAATTTCAGATCCCAGTTATCACTTGTGCACTTCCAACTTTGACTCACAGGCACATCCTAATAATTCTCATTGGTTGAGACAGATCAGCCAAAAAATTTTATTTTGTGATTCAGATAGAGCATGCAATTTTAAGCAACTTTCTAATATACTCCTATTATCAAAATGTCTTCATTCTCTTGGTATCTTTATTTGAAAAGCAAAAAATGTAAGTTTAGATGCCAGACCATTTTTGGTGAACAACCTGGATTGTTCTTGCTGATTGGTGGATACATTCACCCACCAATAAACAAGTGCTGTCCAGGGTCTGAACCAAAAATTGGCTGGCTCCTTAGCTTAGATGCCTTCTTTTTCAAATAAAGATAGCAAGAGAACAAAGAAAAATTGATAATAGGAGTAAATTAGAAAGTTGCTTAAAATTGAATGCTATATCTGAATCAAGAGAGAAAAAAATGGGTTTAGTTTCCCTTTAAGCATCAGTACGAAGTACCTGTAAGTACCTGTTCGTTAGCAGAAAGTGCACTAGTATATTAGTTTAAATTTTCAACTGCTTTTATTTCATATTTCGTTCAGGGGAATATAAAGTCATCATATTTAGCTCAGTGTTCCTTTAAACTTTCTATGCAGATGACATTTTTTTTAGATCTTTTAAATATATGTTTGATAGTTGTTTATATTGGATAGAAAGATTTTAATGAAGAAAGTTTTTTTAATTTATAAAAAACAAACAACATAAAATGGCAAAATGTTGTATTATGTATTTTAGCAGCCCATGTTACCAAGGTTTAAACCGGACTACACTATTATCATTCCTGTATTTTCTCCTCTAAAGACTGTTGACTGTGACTTTGTGTCCTGGTTTCCTGGAAAAGCTATGTGGAAGATTGAAAACATAGTTAAATGATCAATTTCATAGTGCTGATATGTTTTATCACTCACATAATGAAAATATGTAGCTCTTCCAGTAACTGTCAACATTATTAATTGTTTCTCTCATCCACGTTGGTAGGTCTTTAACGTCTGGAAACAAAATTAAAAATATGGCATAGAAAAAATACTTTATCCGATGATTTTAATGGCATAAAATTTGCTACAGGCAGCTTCGATAATAAATACTTTTCTATGATAAGCTTAAAATTCATTAGTGATTAAAATACTCTGTAGAATGCTCTATTATGGACATAGAAACTATTAATTCCAACTATTAACCTCAAGAAATAGCTTCCAATTATTGCCTTCAAATGAATTCAAATTTTGTTTATCTTTCTTTAAATTATATTTGAGAAATATGTTTCTACAGTATGAATGTCAGCTTTCTGGACTCGTATGCTCGGTTATCTGACCTATTCATGCTTAAAACAGCAGCATCATCAGTGTGTGAAATTTGATTTTCTTATTAAACATGGGTGCTTCCTCTATTCTTTGTTTTGTGCTTAACCAACCATATTTATTTTTTAATTGGATGGTGGAGGGAGGGGTAGCTTTGAATCCAATAATGATAAGAGTTCCTCACTTTAATTTGCATGAAGCTATGCCTTTCTTTATATAGTAAAGACAATTTTAATGCAACCAGAATATACTGAATAGAAATGGCAGTGAACTTTAAATACTTGTCATATTCCTTATCTTTATTTATTAAATGGTATTTATGTTGGATATAAGAGAGAGAGAGAGAAAATATTTGCTATATTGTTTAATAAAAATAAAGCAAAATAAAAGGACATGGAAATAATTATTTAACTTGAAAGAAAACACAGTTCTTTTTTTTGCATAAATTAAGGCCAGACATATTGACCTAGATTGCAAATGAAGTGCAAAAATATTTACACTATTGCACATTATCACTGCTTGAGTTCAATCAATAGCAGTTCTACTTTTGCGCTCATATTACAAGTCCAAAGTTATTTTTTATTTATTGCTTAAGGAATAGTCTAGAGAGCATTATCATCTGCATGTTGGATAACACGGGTGCGCTAAATTCCTCTTATAGAAGACTTCTATGGGGGTGAGAAGTAAAATTAATGTTGTATATTGCATGAGTTCTAAAGGCTGTAACACACTGCAAGCGATGCAGCGTGAGGCGAAGCAACTGCTTCGCTTCTAAAGTTGGAATATTTCAACACTGAGCGCTCAGCTACGTGACCTGATGTGGCTGAGCGCGCAGAGATGAAAAGGCAGGACACACTGAGCGCGCACAGCCGCGTCATCACGCTGCATTGCTTGCAGTGTATCACAGCCTGAAGCCAGTGACGTGCTAAGCCAAGGGAGCACTAAATCACTCACAGGGGTAGATTTATCAATGTCTGTCCGACATGATATGCTGTAGCGTATCATTTCCGATAGACCTCGCTGAATGCCGACAGCATACGCGGTCAGCATTTATCATTGCACAAGGAGTTCACCAGAACTGCTTGTGCAATGCCGCCCCCTGCAGATTCATGGCCAATTGGCAGCTAGCAGGGGGTGTCAATCATCCCGATCGTATAGGATCGGGCAGATTAAAGACCACAGCCTCAGAGGCAGCGGACATAACATAACTACTGTTTCCGGCAAGCCTTAAGGCTGGTGCGGAAACAAGGGGAACAAGGATCATTCGGCCCTTGTTAAATCTACCCCACATAGTAGACTTCTTGAGCGCCAAGCCAATGGTGTGCTAAGCCAAGGGTGGACTAAATCCCTCATATAGAAGACTTCTATGGGGGTGTGCAGTAAATTTCATGTGGGATATTACATGAGCGCTAAGCCAAGGGTGCACTAAGAAGATAGCACACACAAAGTGGAGTTCCTCATGTAGTTCTGTAATATAATGGTTTACTTCAGGTCTTAAAAAGTTCTTAATTCTATTTTAGATTAGATTTAAAGGGGCGTGAAACACAAACTTTTTCTTGCGCACTTCAGATAATGCATGTGATTTTAAACAACTTTCCAATTTACTTCCCTTATCAAATTTGTTTTATTATCTTGGTATTATTTTGTTGAATGGGCAGCATTGCACTAATAGGGGCTAGCTGTAAATATTGGGTAAGCCAATGCCAAGAGGCATTTATGTGCAGCCACCAATCAACAGCTAGCTCCCAATAGGGCATCGCTGCTCCTCGGCCTACTTAGGTATGCTTTTCAACAAATAATACCAAGAGAACAAAGCAAATTAGATCATAGAAGTAAATTAGAAAGTTGTTTAAAAGTGCATGCTTTTTTTCAGTCATGAAATAAATATTTTGGGTTCCTTTAAGTTAAAACCATTACTGCAGTATTTTGTTCTGTATTTTTTCTCTGCATATCCTCACTAGCTGAAAAAGACAGCTGTGGCAGCTGCCTCTAACTGGTGGAGAACTGCTTATGCAATACCTCTTCCAGGTATTGACGCAATATGGTGGGACCAGTGTGAAGGAGAGTTAATAAAGAGAGAGGGTGAGGTTTCAGGGACAGAATAAAAGTTGGGGCATATTATTAATAAGAGAGAGAGGGCTTCTGGGAAAATGTAAAGTGGAAGGATAAAGCAAATTTGTGAGAGAATTAAAAGACTGACAGCATAGTGAGTACTAAAAAAGTACTAAAAATGGAAGCAGGATGGACATTACTGGATGGACTTAAAGGAACATTAAACTCAAAATAAAAAATCCTATAAAATGTTTAACTATCCATTGAGACAAAATTGCAATGCACTTATTTATTTTTCCTACTTATTTTGTCATTTAAAGGACCATTTTAGAGGGACAAAAAAATAGCATGCTTTCATTAGTTAAAACATGCAATTTTATCACTATTGACCCTGCAAATTTATATGTTTGCGCCCCCCCCCCCCGAAAAAGGGACATGGCCGCATTCTTCTTCCTGATGTTATACTCACGTGACCGTTGGGTTATGTGAGCTGCTTGGTCATCCAGTCTCATGCCAAACGCACACGTGACCCAGCCGCCAACGTCACGAAGCCTTTCACATGACGCTATCTCAGAAAGAAGGAGGCGGCCATATCGTAACGTGATTGGGTGACCAAGTGGCTCATGTGACCTAACCGGTGACGTAAGTTTAACATCAGGAACAAGAATTATTGTAGTTATATTGTGCGCTTGACGTAACTAAGTATTGAATTCACACGCCTTAGTCACTGTTGCATGCGCACAAAATACTTAAAATGAGAGAACGTTATACTACAGCATGCTCACGATGTGTTATATCGTAAGCACGCTTTAGAAAAGCACCGCCAATAAAAATATTTTTTATGAACGAAACCAGCAGGACACTTCAAAGAATGGGGCTGGTAAACATATAAATAGAAGAGACATGGTATAAAAAGGGAAGACTGAAAAAGGGAGAGGGGAGAGAGATTAGGGAAGAAAGAAAAATACTAGAAGGCGAGAGAGAAATATAGGAAAAGCGAAGACAAAAGCGAGAGAATGGCAGCAAGCAGAGAAAGATGAAAGTTTATTTTATTAATGTATTCAAGCTCACAGCAACATCTGAAACAAAAACACAGTTTGAGAATGTATAGAAATGTAACACACAAATAATGCCAACAGAGCTTTATGTGACATATGATTCTCTGAATATATAATTTCCTTGTAGAGTTTTACATAAATTTAGCTAGGGGACACTTCAGCTCTTGAAGCAACATACAAACATGATTGGCAGCTTCACTATTTAATTAGGTCCTGACAGATCCAATGATCCACTCTTTCCATGCTGCTGATCACGGCTTATAGTAATTAGACATGCATAACGACTCAAGATATTCATTTTAAATAAGATTGACACACTAAATGCATGACAGCTACTGTATGGGGCTAGCAGCAGAACGAAAGTTACTATTTTTTTATTGTATTCAAGTCTTTAATAAGGACATCATCTAATTAACTCAAGTATTACCAGAAAAATACATTACTATTTGCTTAAGCCATAGTTTGAAGATTTGACAATAAATTGCTTTTTTTTAAAAAAAAATATTTTATTAAATGTGTCAATTTTTTTTCCCACTGCCTACAGAGAGGCTATAGTGTATTCTATGAAATTCAGAACCGCAACCCTCTTACGTGATGTACTGTAATTGTTTGTTCAGGTGCATGTACAGGTAATCATTTATGCCTTCTATCCTTCACTGGCCACAGCAAAAGGAGATAAAGTAAACAAGGCTCAGGAGGCTTTTCAAGGGGTGTGTCACTGGACTGCAAAAAGAGCAACATATTGTTGATTTTAAAACATATTTTTGTATGCAGATCTTTTCCACTGTACTGATGAGTTTATAAAAAAAATTACTTTATTGTCCCTTTATACCAATAAATGTCATCAAGTATATGGTTAATATGTCAGCAGTCACTGCTAGATACAGTTTAGTGGCCCAATTTTGTTTGAATATTTGTTTTTATTTAAATTACTTTTATTTGATTTTCAAAGTATAATTTCTTAATATGTAAAATGTGCTTTCTTTAAAAGCTAGCAATAAGAAAAACAATGTTTATTGTAGTACATATCTTATTTACTTAAAAACATATATAATTTATATCTTAATTCAAAACCACAGAAATTCAACAGTGAAATAACAGCACTGAGCATGTGGGGCAGCCATCATTGTAAGGTCGCCGCGAGTATAAAGCATGTGCGGCATCTAGCTTCCTCTTGCGCATGCACAATGCTTGCCACTGCTGGCCTCCGCAACACGTGTTATTTTCCTGCTGGCCTTGTATCTAATGGTTATAAAACTGGACATTCTTGTAAAAAAAAAGTCAAAGTTTTAATTCTCAAATTCAGAAAATATCACCTATTATGACCTTGCTTTCTGCAACACCATCTGAGTGAGGTGTTTGAAAATGTGTCTTGCATATGTCACTTATAAAACATTGGGCACAAGCATTCTGTATTTATGTGAAATAACTAAATGATGTGTCTTAATATGACAGAATTGGTTTAGCAGTTTAGCTTTAAATCATTTGTTAAAGGCAAAACCAAAATTCATTTCCAAAGTCCTATTTATATGAGTAACCAAATGGCCTTGGTAAAATATTAAAATATTATATGTTTCCTTAGATCAATATTTGTAATATACGGCTAGATTAAGAGTTTTGCGGTAAGAGCGGCTCGGTACTAACTTGCAAGTTATTTCCACCGCTCACCTCCCTATAGCGCTGCTATTACAGGTTTTCATAAACCCGGCGTTAGCAGGCAATATGTGAGCGTTGACAAAAATTTAGCTCCATACCGCACTCTAATACCAGCGCTGCTTTGAGCTGGTTTTACGTGCTCGTGCACAATTTCCCCATAGACATCAATGGGGAGAGCCGGCTAAAAAAAAGCCTAACACCTGCAATAAAGAAGCGTAAAGCTCCGTAACGCAGCCCCATTGATTCCTATGGGGAAAGAAAAGTTATGTTTAAACATAACACCCTAACATAAACCCTGAGTCTAAACACCCCTAATCTGCTGCCCCCAACATCGCCAACACCTACATTACACTTATTAACCCCTAATCTGCCACCCCCGACATCGCCGCCACCTACATTACACTTACTAATCCCTAATCTGCCGCCCCCAATGTCGCCGCCACCCACCTACACTTATTAACCCCTAATCTGCTGCCCCCAATGTCGTCGCCACCTACATAAATGTAATAACCCCTAATCTGACGCCCCCAACGTCGCCGCCACTATACTAAAGTTATAAACCCCTAAACCTAACTCTAAGTCTAACCCTAACACCCACTAACTTTAATATAATTAAAATAAATCTAAATAAAAATTACTATCATTAACTAAATAATTCCTATTTAAAACTAAATACTTACCTATAAATAAACCCTAAGCTAATAGTTACATTGTAGTTATCTTTCGGCTAGATTATGAGTTTTGGGGTAAGAGCAGCTCGGTACTAACTTGCAAGTTATTTCCACCGCTCACCTCCCTATAGCGTTGCTATTACAGGTTTTCATAAACCCGGCGTTAGCAGGCAATATGTGAGCGTTGAGCAAAATTGAGCTCCATACTGCACTCCAATACCAGCGCTGCTTTGAGCTGGTTTTACGTGCTAGTGCACGATTTCCCCATAGACATCAATGGGGAGAGCCGGCTAAAAAAAAGCCTAACACCTGCAATAAAGGAGCGTAAAGCATTCTATTGGCTGATTGGAACAGCCAATAGAATGCAAGTTCAATCCTATTGGCTGATTGGATGCCGTCTGGATGAAGACTTCTGCCGGCTTGGATGAAGACTTCTGCCGGCTTCGATGAGACTTCTGCCGCTTCGTTGAGGATGGATGTCGGGTCTTCAAAAACTGTAAGTGGATCTTCGGGGGTTAGTGTTAGGTTTTTTTTAAGGGTTTAATGGGTGGGTTTTATTTTTAGCTTAGGGTTTGGGCGGAAAAAGAGCTAAATGAACTTTTAAGGGCAATGCCCATCCAAATGCCCTTTTCAGGGCAATGGGTAGCTTAGGTTTTTTAGATAGGATTTTATTTGGGGGGTTTGGTTGTGTGGGTTTTACTGTTGGGGGGTTGTTTGTATTTTTTTTACAGGTAAAAGAGCTGATTTCTTTGGTGCAATGCCCCGCAAAAGGCCCTTTTAAGGGCCATTGGCAGTTTAGTGTAGGCTAGGGATTTTTTATTTTGGAAGGGCTTTTTTATTTTAATAGGGCTATTAGATTAGGTGTAATTAGTTTAAATATTTGATAATTTCTTTTTTATTTTGTGTCATTTAGTGTTTAGTTTTTTTTGTAATTTAGTTAATTGTATTTAATTAATGTAATTTATTTAATTGTAGTGTAAGGTTAGGTGTTAGTGTAAGACAGGTTAGGTTTTATTTTACAGGTACATTTGTATTTATTTTAGCTAGGTAGTTAGTAAATAGTTAATAACTATTTACTAACTAGTCTACCTAGTTGAAATAAATACAAACTTTCCTGTGAAATAAAAATAAAATCTAAGCTAGCTGCAATGTAACTATTAGTTATATTGTAGCTAGCTTAGGTTTTATTTTATAGGTAAGTATTTAGGTTTAAATAGGAATTATTTAGTTAATGATATTAATTTTTATTTAGATTTATTTTAATTATATTAAAGTTAGTGGGTGTTAGGGTTAGAGTTAGCCTTAGAGTTAGGTTTAGGGGTTTATACTTTAGTGGGCAGCGATGTTAGGGACAGCAGATTAGGGGTTAATAACAGTAATGTAGGTTTGCAGCGATGTTAGGGACAGCAGATTAGGGGTTAATAATATTTAACTAGTGTTTACGATGCGGGGAGGGTGCGGCGGGTATAGGGGTTAATATGTTTATTATAGTGGCGGCGATGTCCGAAGCGGCAGATTAGGGTTAATAATTTTATTTTAGTGTTTGCGATTCGGAAGGGCATCAGTTAAGGGGTTAATAGGTAGTTTATGGGTGTTAGTGTACTTTTTAGCACTTTAGTTATGAGTTTTTATGTTACAGCGTTGTAGCATAAAACCCATAACTACTGACTTTCAGTTTACGGTCGGATCTTAATGGTATTGGCTGTACCGCTCACTTTTTGGCCTCCCAGGCAAACTCGTAATACCGGCGCAATAGGAAGTCCCCATTGAAAAAGGACTTTTGGAAAGCTGTGGTACTTACGTTGCGTTACGGCCAAAAAAGTGTGCGGACAGCTAAACTGCAAGATAGTAATACCAGCGGTAGCGAAAAAGAGCCATAACGCTGCTTTTTCGCTCATACCACAAAACTCGTAATCTAGCCGATAGTTAGATATACATAATAATACATTGCTAAATAAAACTATATGCCTGTTATCTTCTCACAGCATGAGCTATAATTTGAAATGGAAAACATTGCAAAACATATTCTGTTATATTTTGTGATTGATGAAGGCATTTAAACAGCATGTTACTCCATTTTGAATTACATTGGCTGCTTTCCTCCAATATGCAAAGACAGTTAATCACTAAGCACATAGATACCAGAGTTTTTTTTCTTACAGCAGTAAACATAGGTATTGTGGCTGTAGGCATAAATTAAATACAAACAAGAATGCTATACAGATATTTAACAGAAAAATTAATTATTTAATATACTGATAAATATTTTGTTTTGAACATTGAAAGTGACTTGAAGGTTGGCTTCATTTTATTTTAAAATATAAAAAGACATCTACAGGACCTACAAGAAAAATCAGTCACTTGTAGATCAAATATGCTAACAAAAACAAATAAATGTACAAAATAATAATAACAATAATAATAATAGAAATGCTGTGACATAATGCTCACTTTACCTACATATAAAAGGTCATAACTTTAAGTAGCCATACTAAGGGTTATTGGCACAATCAGTTGATCTATTGCACTATGCTTATATAAGAAATATCTGTTTGTTTGTTTTTGTAAGCCATTACAGAGCAGGGCAATTTATATTTGTGGTATCATTACCTTCCCTACAATATTTCATTTTTTTCAATATGAAACTGGTGAGCTGGGAAGCAGAATCAGAGCTTACTGAGGCATGGATATGTGGACCAGGAGCAAGGCTGAGTGGTCTAGGTGCATAGCTAGATAACTCAAGAGGTCATATTGGTGGGGCTTATACGGTGCCTGGTTTCAGTTTGTCAGACAAAAAGAGGGGATGTAAAGCAGCAAGAGGGTCACCCAGACTATTCCACGAAATAAGGGTCAGTTGAGGCTCTGCATTACATAAATGCAAACATCACCCATGAAATCACATTTAACTCAATGAATAATTTATGACTCTTATGGTAGTGTTGCAATGTAACTGTGAAATGAAAGAGCGGCATCTTTAGGGAAGTGTTTGGTTGCTTTCTCAGTCATTTATCCATTGGAAATGGGTGAAGTTTAAGGTACAATGTAAAGCTGCCTTACATTTACATAAATAGGCTACCATTACATACAGGATTTGTTGTCTTTGTGACCCTAGGCATCACTGTTTATATTACTTGATCTAAGATGTTTCAGCAAAATGTATTAGATTGTTTCCTTGTGCCACAAACAGCTAGTTTTTCGTTTCAATGCCAAATCTCTGTTGTCTGTCCCTTAAACCCCCCACCCACCACAGTACTTAAAGGGACATAATACTCATATGCTAAATCACTTGAAACTGATGCAGTATAACTGTAAAAAGCTGACAGGAAAATATCACCTGAGCATCTCTATGTAAAAAAGGAAGATATTTTACCTCACAATTTCCTCAGCTCAGCAGAGTAAGTTCTGTGTAAAAACTTATACTCAGCTGCTCCCAGCTGCAGGTAAAAATAAAACAAAAATGAAGAAATGAACAGCAGCCAATCAGCATCAGCAGTGCTGAGGTCATGAACTCTTACTGTGATCTCATGAGATTTGACTTAACTCTCATGAGATTTCATAGTAAGCTTCCTTTACCTGATTGGTGAAATAATATGAGAGTTTACGAGGCTCATCCCCTAAGCTGTCCTATGACAGACACACTAAAATGCTGCTTAGAAATCCTTTACAATGGGAGGTGGCTACTGAGGAACTTTTGAGGTAAAATATCTTTCTTTTTTTACATAGAGATGTTCAGCAGATATTTTCTAGTCAGCTTTTTACAGCTATGCTGCATCAATTTCAAGTGTTTAAACATTTGAGTATTATGGCCCTTTAAGTGCTATGTTGGTACAACAGTGATAGTTCAGTCCATAGAGGTTTCTTACTATGTTTTTTTAAGTAAATTATTTTTAGCATTAATATTGTTGTACTGCCAAGTCTGATATTTGTCGATAGCCTTGTAGAGGACAGGGAAATAAAATGCTCTTTATTATAAAGGTGTTTCTGTGGTTATACAAATGTTTATATGGGAAGGCAAATCAAATGAAAAACAATCATTCCTTCTTTTAGGTTTAAGCATCTACTTTAAAGTGGGAAAAAATGTCAGTGAACATTAAAATTTTACCTTTAACTCACATGGAATTTTACTCTCTGGTCACCTATTTTGAGCTTAGTAAAATAGACTTTTCTTTATTAAGTAAGAAATTATTCTGGCTTTGCTTCGCCTTCCTGATCTGTAAACGGCACCCAGAGGTAACATCCTTGTTATCATCTGTCTGGCAGTAGAGGGTGGATTGCTTTTCTTTCTGATAAGTTTTAGAGCTAATGCCCTACACTTCCAACTGCACAGGATAACACAATTTAGTAGCAAATGTCAGGTCTGGAACTTGCAGCATTCCATCATGCTTAGTATTCTTTGCTTTTGATTGGATGAGATCTGAAGTCTAGATATTTCCTCCTCTTTCCGCAGTTATAGGATATGTTTTATTTCCAAACTACAGTAGGAAATACTTTAAAAGACTGGGCCTTATGGTGTAATTTTGTACACTTATAAATATATAAAGAACAATATGGAGCAAATTGGCAAAGACTACAATCAGTGTTAATTTTGTGTGTCTTCAATGTGGTCAAAGCTATGGACCACCTAGTAGCGGATCTACTCAACAGAGGGCCCTGGTGAAACATTTTTGGGCTCCCAAAGGTAAATCAGTAAAAATCAATAGTAATAATATACATGCTGCTCTCTATAATGATTTTGAGGATAGACAAACAGACAGATAGATAGATCTACAACCTGCGCTAATAAAAGGCTCCCCTACATTAGGACTTTACACATTTTGCACATGCCTATGTAAAGACTGGCTGCTATAGGCCCTGGTGTCACTGCACCTGCTGCATCAATGGTAGATCCACACCTGGGACCACCATTCATTTCTGTAACAGCCTAAACCTCAAAAGTATCAACTGCCCCTGAATTTGCAAGGTGGTGCCTTTTTTTTTTTTTTACAAGGCCCGTGCTCTGAGCTGTGCAAGTAGAGAGTTAAAGGGACATGTTACCCATATGCTTAATATTTGTAAAGAACTTACTAGAAAATAGCATCTCTTTGTAAAAATAGAAGATATTTTACCACAAAATTTCTTCAGCTCACCAAAATAAGTGCTCTGACAACAGTTATCCCTCAGCTTCTGTCATGACAAAAAAAAACAACCTACAACAGCCAATCGTCATCATCAGTGCTGAGTTCACCCTGCTTTGCTGTGATCTTGTGGGATTTCATCAGCAGCACTCCCTGTAAGTCCAGTTTTGTGTGCGGCCCAGCAGAGAAACAGTTAATTAGAGCAATTAGCAAACACTATACAATGCAGACTGCAAGGTGTGGTTCCCTTATTAACGGTTTCACTGCTGGCCCGCTCACAAAACTGGCCTCAGAGGGAACACTGTTCACCAGTAGACATCCTTAAATTGAAAAGGAGAATAATGTTACTGTGCCTGCCCATGCCAGATGCACACACCCTTGCAAGCTCCAGGACTAGTATCCTGGTTGGATGCTTAAAGTCCCTTTACAATGTATGAGAGGTGGCTAATGAGGAAATTTTGAGGTAAAATATCTTCCTTTTTTTTACATAAGAATGTTCATATGATATTTTGTAGTCAGCTATTTAAAGTTATGCTGCATCAATTTCAAGTGATTCAACATGTTGATAACATGTCACTTTGCATTCAGCTTTTGCATTCCCAAATTGTATGGCCTAGGCCAGGGATCAGCGACCTTGGCACCCCAAATGTTTTGGAACTACATTTCCCATGAAACTCAACTCAGCCAGCCTAAAGTGTGTCTGAGTATCATGGGAAATGTAGTTCAAAAGCATATGGGGGTGCCAGGGTTGCTGACCCCTGGCCTAGACTATAACTATTCCAGTGCAATAGAATCAACTTTTTTTAGGAATCTAAATATGAAATTTATTGCAAATCTTTGTCAAGATAAATGAGTTTCAGCAATTATTAAATGTATTTTTTTTTTTTTTTTAACAAACTTGAATTTTAATATTGATGCATTTGAGACTGATACATAATAGTGCATCAAGGTATATGCTCAGCATGTCTGCTTTGGCAGAGTGATGTCTAGACCAATGTATACTGACAGTCAGCTGATTAAAACATTGTACTGCACTTCAGAGCATCCCCTGATATGTTAGGCAATCACAGGTGCTTTGTTGTGTACAATTCTTCCAACTATTTAGCTTGAACCCATCTGCCTCAAACAATTATTGAACTTGAGTTTTCAACAATGCTTTCAGTGCAGATGCCTAGAACAGCTTATTTGCCATGAACTAGTCTAATGTGCGTCACTTTACAAGGGCCTTGAGGGAAAAAGCAAGATAAATTCTGATGGGCAGATTCATACTATATGGAAACTGGAATTCCTTAATGCTTATAATTTCTTATCACATATTGTTTGCACCTATTTATATATCAAATTCAAAATGGAAAGTGAGGAGTTTCTTTGCCAGAGGAATGGAATGTTCTTTTATTTGTTATCTATACTATAATTCCGTTTGTAATGTGTCCGTCGCCGTCGTCAGTTGCGCACGCATCCTCAAAGGAATGTTGGCTGCACGCGCAGCAAAAAGAATACACCTGGATGCAGCGTAGTCAAACGCAGCATTAAGAAAAAAAATGCAACCGCCCGCCCAAAATATTAATGAAACAACAACTAACCGCCTGCACGAAATAACAAAAAGACACGTAACTGCCCACACGAAATAACAAAAAAGCAAACCGCCTGCATGAAGTATTAATAAACACCTAAACCGCCAACCATAATATTGCTAAATAATAAAGTAATTAACCCCTAATTCACAAATTAAACAACTCAAATAACATACTTAAAATATTAACCCCTAAACTGCCAACCCCCCACATCGCAATAAACCGAATTAACCTATTAACCCCTAAACTGCCAACCCCCCACATCGCAATAAACCTTATTAAACTATTAACCCCTAAACCTCCAAACCCCCACATCGCAATAAACCTATTTAACTTTAACTCCTAAACCACCAACCCATAAAGGGGCATTTGTATGAGCATTGCCCTTAAAAGGGCAATCAGCTCTTTTACAGCCCAAAAAAACCTAATCTAAAAAATAAAGCCACCCCAAAAAATATTAAAACAAAACCTAAGACTAAGCCCCAAATAGGTACTCAAAGTTCCTGAAGTCCGGCGGAGAAGGTCTTCTTCCAGGTGGCTCAATCATCGTCTATCTTCATCCAGAGCGAAGGCGGCATGGAGGTGCGGAGCTGGCTTCCCCGATATCTGGATCCTCAGTGGTGGTCCTCAGCAGTGGCGTGGAGGCTTCTCTTAATGTGATCTTCTGCTGCACACTGAAGATTGAATGCAAGATACCCCATTTATATTGGGGTACCTTGCATTCCTATTGGCTGAAATTTTGAAATCAGCCAATAGGATGAGAGCTACTGAAATCTTATTGGCTGATTTGAATAGCTAATAGGATTTAAGTAAATTTCAGCCAATAGGAATGCAAGGTACCCCAATTTGAATGCGGTACCTTCCATTCAATTTTTTAGTGTACGAATAAAGAGGAGCCTCCACGCCGATGAGGACTGCCACTGAGAACTGCCACTGAGGACCACCGCTCTGGATCCACGCATTGGGGAAGACCGCTTCGCACCTCTGCTCTTTGCCGCCTTCGCTCCAGATGAAGATAGAAGATGATGGAGCCACATGGAAGAAGACCTTCACCGCCGGACTTCAGGAACGGTAAGTACCAATTTGGGGCTTAGTCTAAGGCTTTTTTTTATTTTTTGGGGTAGCTTTTTTTTTAGATTAGGTTTTTTCGGGCTGTAAAATAGCTAATTGCCCTTTTAAGGGCAATGTCCATACAAATGCCCCTTTGGGGCAATGGTTAGCTTAGGTTTTTTTAGACTTATTTTTTTTATTGTGGGGGTGGTTGGTTGGGTGAGGGGATTTACTGTTAGGGGGTAATTGGTATTTCTTTTAGGTAAAAGAGCTGTTTAACTTAGGGCAATACCCCTTTTAAGGGCTATTGGTAGTTTAGTATTAGATTGGGGGTGTTTTTATTTTGGGGGAATTTTCTATTTTTATAGGGGTATTAGTTTAAGCTTAATTTTTTTTAATTTGGATAGCTTTGTTTATTTTTTCCCCCTGTAATTTATAATGTTTTTTTTTTGTAGTATTAGCTTTGGGATTTGTATTTTTTTTTTAAATAGACTGCCCTCTGGGCAGGCTTATCGCCTAGTTGATCACATAAGATGAATTTGAATAGTTAAAAAAAATATCATTTTTAAAGAGAAACCCTATATAACATGAAAGTAAATAAAGTAAATGTTACAAATGTTTCTATAAACTGAATAAGAACAATATATTGTCAATGACAAGGTCTAACATGACTCAAAGCTCTTTGAGATTTAAAGGACTAAATACAGTAGGATTTATTAATTGTCAAATATACAGTAAACAGACAATGCAATAGCAAATTCTTTGAATTTGAAATGAGCAGTAGAATATGTTCTGGCAAATTTCAAACCAATTTTCTGTATCATGTGACAACCATCAGCCAAACACAAAATGTATATACGAATATACTGGGCATGTTTGCACATCTCTATCTATCTATCTATCTATCTATCTATCTATCTATCTATCTCAAGGGTTTTCAATTCAGTCATCAAGACCTCCTAAAGCAGGGATCAGCAACCTTGGGCCTCCAGATGTTTTGGAACTACATTTCCCATGATGCTTAGACACTCTTTAGGCTGTCTGAGCATCATGTTCATGTGATCAGTAACCATGCTCTTACCCAAGGTAATTCTGAAAGTCTGGTCTGTTAGGAAAGCCTGGGGACTGTAATTGAAAAATTTGATCTGTATCTATCTATCTATCTATCTATCTATCATCTATTTATTTATCCATCCATCTATCTGTCTCTTTGTCTTATGTTCTTACCTATCCATGTCTTATGTTTGCTTTGCCTTACCACTAATCCTAAACCTAATCCTTGCCCTCACTCTACAATTTGAAAATGTAGGATTTTCCCTACAATGTTTAGACTTCTAATGATCTAATCATAGGGCCTCGTTATTAATTTTTTATTATTTAGTAACTTTAATATATAACTATATTTCCCCCCATATAATGCCATTATTACTAGCACCGTGATGCAGCCATGGTCTAACAAATGGCATACAATAATGTCAAACACTTGTAGAGGGACATGGCAAGCAAAATATCAACAGATTTGTGAGGTATGGTGGAAAATGCAGATTTAGTCACAAATCATACTGTAGTATTCATGCTTATTGGTTAACAGGGACAATTTCTACAACTGTTATGTGTTGTATAGTAACAGACGTCAACATATTACAAATAGAAGTACATTTGTTTAGCACAGAAATATTGACTTTAAAAAATATGTCTTCCATGTCCCTTTAAGGTTTCAATGCCTCGTTACCTTGCATGACACTATTTGCTTAAATGTATAGTTAAAGGACCACTCAATGCAGTAGAATTGCATAATTAACTAGTGCATAATAAATAGACAATGCAATAACATCTATTCTGAATTTCAAATAAGCAGTAGATTTTGTTCTGACAAATTGATCATGTGACAGATATCAGCCAATCACAGACTAGTATACATATACCCAGTGAGCTTGTGCACATGCTCAGTAGGATCTTGTTTGCCAGAAAGTGTGAATATAAAAAGACTGTGCAAAGTTTGATAATGGAAGTAAATTGGAAAGTGTCTTAAAACTGCATGATCTGTCTGAATCATAAAAGTTTATTTTGACTTGAGTGTCCCTTTAAATTAGTTATGAATGCTATCATATACTATATTACATAATATATGTTTCATAATATCCATATATGTCAGGGGGTTCATAAAGGTTCATTATTTTTAAAGTGCACTCTAAAATGTGATCGTTTACTGATTTTACACTAAGCAGGTGTACGCCAATAGGGAAGATTGGAGTTACTGCCTTTAGGTGTGTTAGAAAATAATGAATCTACTTTAACCTGCTGATCTGCAGTTTTAAAAGCTGAGTATGACTCTAAATGTTTCAAATGCTTTAGGCCATACAGTACAATAAAATAAAAATGCTAATACATCACTTAGGAAGGAACATAGTTAAATAATCAAGTGTTTGTCTTTTACTGTCTTTC
This sequence comes from Bombina bombina, assembly GCF_027579735.1. NCBI lineage: Eukaryota > Metazoa > Chordata > Amphibia > Anura > Bombinatoridae > Bombina > Bombina bombina. Next base: position 726,092,721 of record NC_069502.1, on the reverse strand, counting down.
CTTATTTAGTCTCATCAATCAAAAAAAATTAAATCCCAACTGTTTCTATAGTGAATATTATTAATACAAATCATATTACATCTCTTTCAAATGAATATGTCTGAACTATTAGAATGCCACCTGATACTAAATGTTTTTTATTGTGTCAAGAACAGAAGACATATTTGTCTCAAAATAAAATGTTAGCCTTCTCTAAGGAATCTACTGTACAGAAAATATAATATAAACAAACTGTGATATGTCTATTACGAGATGATGGCAATAAAGCGTTGTTCCCAAATGTGCCTTATATACATCTTTTATTTAAAGGGATGTTTTCAGTCAGTGTGAGAAATAGAATAATAGAATGTTTGCATAAAAATATATTTTTGGTATGTCTTGTGTGTGTATGTAAGTGTGTGTATATATGTAAGTATATATGTAAGTATATATATATATATATATATATACATATATATATTTGTGTGTATGTAAGTATATATATATATATTTGTGTGTGTGTTTGTGTGTATGTAAGTATATATATATATTTATATATATACATTATATATGTGTGTGTATGTAAGTATATATATATATACAGTATATATGTGTGTATGTAAGTATATATAAATGTGTGTGTATGTAAGTATATATATATATATATTTGTGTGTGTGTTTGTGTGTATGTAAGTATATATATATATATATATATATATATATATGTGTGTGTGTATGTAAGTATATATATATATATATATATATATATGTGTGTGTGTGTGTGTGTGTGTATGTAAGTATATATATATATATATATAGAAGAGTGTGAGACAAAACAAGCGCCCAGAGGCACACTTTGTGTAGTACGTTTAGATAGATAACTTATACTTTTTCCAACTGTTAAAGTATAAGTTATCTATCTAAACGTACTACACGAAGTGTGCCTCTGGGCGCTTGTTTTGTCTCACACTCTTCTAGATCACTAAGAGGAACCTTGCCCTGCGGGGGATCTTTCTTCTTCTCTCAGACGAGCAGCCTACTCCTCCACAGCACACAGGAACTAGCATTGTGGATATTAATGAATAATATACATCCATAGACTTGCCATACTTGACTGAATGAGACTGTTTGATGCTTAACTAGCAAGGGTCCTGCATATACATATATTTTCCAGTAGTGGATGGGAAGATATATTAAGACCAACAGCACACTCATAAACTTCTAGCGCTGATCTCTTTTATTTCTATCATATATATATATATATATATATATATAAATATATATATATATATATATATATATACAGGTAGCCCTCAGTTTACGCCGGGGTTAGGTTCCAGAAGGAATGGTTGTAAATTGAAACCGTTGTAAATTGAAACTCAGTTTATAATGTAAGTCAATGGGAAGTGAGGGAGTTAGGTTCCAGGCCCCTCTCAAAATTATCATAAGTAACACCTAATACATTATTTTAAAAGCTTTGAAATGAATACTGTAAATGCTAAACAGCATTATAAACCTAATAAAATAATCACACAACACAGAATATATAATAAACTAAGTTAAATGAACAAAAATATTTGGTAAACAGCATTATAAACCTAATAAAATAATCACACAACACAGACTTCACTTGAATTTTTCTGAAAACAGTTCTTTCTATGCATTCCAATATGATTTATAGACAGGAAGATCTTGTTCCTTTGAAATCTGCTCGATAGCTCAGGTCTGGTTAAACTGATTAATCTCAGCTTGCTTGGTTGCAACACAAGCAAACAGCTCCAAATACTGGCTATTTTAATAAATGCACTGCTTCTCAATGCTTTTCAATAGCAGTCACATGACTGGAAAAAAAGGTTGTTATTCTGAAACGGTGTAAATTGAACCGTTGTAAAACGAGGGCCACCTGTATATATATATATATATATATATATATATATATATATATATACGTGTGTGTATGTAAGTATATATATATATATATATATATATATATATATATATATATATAGCAAGCAGGAAACAGCACTCTCTGGCCTAGATTTGGAGTTCGGCGGTAAAAGGGCTGTTAACGCTCCGCGGGCTTTTTTCTGGCCGCACCATAAATTTAACTCTGGTATCGAGAGTTAAAACAAATGCTGCGTTAGGCTCCAAAAAAGGAGCGTAGAGCATTTTTACCGCAAATGCAACTCTCGATACCAGAGTTGCTTACGGACGCGGCCGGCCTCAAAAACGTGCTCGTGCACGATTCTCCCATAGGAAACAATGGGACTGTTTGAGCTGAAAAAAAACCTAACACCTGCAAAAAAGCAGCGTTCAGCTCCTAACGCAGCCCCATTGTTTCCTATGGGGAAACACTTCCTACGTCTGCACCTAACACCCTAACATGTACCCCGAGTCTAAACACCCCTAACCCTACACTTATTAACCCCTAATCTGCCGCCCCCGCTATCGCTGACCCCTGCATTACACTTTTAACCCCTAATCTGCCGCTCCGTAAAACGCCGCCACCTACGTTATCCCTATGTACCCCTAATCTGCTGCCCTAACATCGCCGACCCCTATGTTATATTTATTAACCCCTAATCTGCCCCCCACAACGTCGCCGACACCTACCTACACTTATTAACCCCTAATCTGCCGAGCGGACCTGAGCGCTACTATAATAAAGTTATTAACCCCTAATCCGCCTCACTAACCCTATCATAAATAGTATTAACCCCTAATCTGCCCTCCCTAACATCGCCGACACCTACCTTCAATTATTAACCCCTAAACTTCCGATCGGAGCTCACCGCTATTCTAATAAATGGATTAACCCCTAAAGCTAAGTCTAACCCTAACACTAACACCCCCCTAACTTAAATATAATTTTTATCTAACGAAATAAATTAACTCTTATTAAATAAATTATTCCTATTTAAAGCTAAATACTTACCTGTAAAATAAACCCTAATATAGCTACAATATAAATTATAATTATATTATAGCTATTTTAGGATTAATATTTATTTTACAGGCAACTTTGTAATTATTTTAACCAGGTACAATAGCTATTAAATAGTTAAGAACTATTTAATAGTTACCAATTTAAAATAATAACAAATTTACCTGTAAAATAAATCCTAACCTAAGATATAATTAAACCTAACACTACCCTATCAATAAAATAATTAAATAAACTACCTACAATTACCTACAATTAACCTAACACTACACTATCAATAAATTAATTAAACACAATTGCTACAAATAAATACAATTAAATAAACTAGCTAAAGTACAAAAAATAAAAAAGTACTAAGTTACAGAAAATAAAAAAATATTTACAAACATAAGAAAAATATTACAACAATTTTAAACTAATTACACCTACTCTAAGCCCCCTAATAAAATAACAAAGCCCCCCAAAATAAAAAATTCCCTACCCTATTCTAAATTAAAAAAGTTACAAGCTCTTTTACCTTACCAGCCCTGAACAGGGCCCTTTGCGGGGCATGCCCCAAGAATTTCAGCTCTTTTGCCTGTAAAAAAAAACATACAATACCCCCCCCCAACATTACAACCCACCACCCACATACCCCTAATCTAACCCAAACCCCCCTTAAATAAACCTAACACTAATCCCCTGAAGATCTTCCTACCTTGTCTTCACCATCCAGGTATCACCGATCCGTCCTGGCTCCAAGATCTTCATCCAACCCAAGCGGGGGTTGGCGATCCATAATCCGGTGCTCCAAAGTCTTCCTCCTATCAGCAAGAAGAGGACATCCGGACCGGCAAACATCTTCTCCAAGCGGCATCTTCGATCTTCTTCCATCCGGTGCGGAGCGGGTCCATCTTGAAGCAGGCGACGCGGATCCATCCTCTTCTTCCGATGTCTCCCGACTAATGACGGTTCCTTTAAGGGACGTCATCCAAGATGGCGTCCCTCGAATTCCGATTGGCTGATAGGATTCTATCAGCCAATCGGAATTAAGGTAGGAATTTTCTGATTGGCTGATGGAATCAGCCAATCAGAATCTAGTTCCATCCGATTGGCCGATCCAATCAGCCAATCAGATTGAGCTCGCATTCTATTGGCTGAAGATCTTGGAGCCAGGACGGATCGGTGATACCTGGATGGTGAAGACAAGGTAGGAAGATCTTCAGGGGCTTAGTGTTAGGTTTATTTAAGGGGGGTTTGGGTTAGATTAGGGGTTGTAATGTTGGGGGGGGGGGTATTGTATGTTTTTTTTTACAGGCAAAAGAGCTGAAATTCTTGGGGCATGCCCCGCAAAGGGCCCTGTTCAGGGCTGGTAAGGTAAAAGAGCTTGTAACTTTTTTAATTTAGAATAGGGTAGGGAATTTTTTATTTTGGGGGGCTTTGTTATTTTATTAGGGGGCTTAGAGTAGGTGTAATTAGTTTAAAATTGTTGTAATATTTTTCTTATGTTTGTAAATATTTTTTTATTTTCTGTAACTTAGTTCTTTTTTATTTTTTGTACTTTAGATAGTTTATTTAATTGTATTTATTTGTAGCAATTGTGTTTAATTAATTTATTGATAGTGTAGTGTTAGGTTAATTGTAGGTAATTGTAGGTAGTTTATTTAATTATTTTATTGATAGGGTAGTGTTAGGTTTAATTATATCTTAGGTTAGGATTTATTTTACAGGTAAATTTGTAATTATTTTAACTAGGTAACTATTAAATAGTTCTTAACTATTTAATAGCTATTGTACCTGGTTAAAATAAATACAAAGTTGCCTGTAAAATAAATATTAATCCTAAAATAGCTATAATATAATTATAATTTATATTGTAGCTATATTAGGATTGATTTTACAGGTAAGTATTTAGCTTTAAATAGGAATCATTTATTTAATAAGAGTTAATTAATTTCGTTAGATGTAAATTATATTTAAGTTAGGGGGGTGTTAGTGTTAGGGTTAGACTTAGCTTTAGGGGTTAATCCATTTATTCGAATAGCGGTGAGCTCCGGTCGGCAGATTAGGGGTTAATAATTGAAGGTAGGTGTCGGCGATGTTAGGGAGGGCAGATTAGGGGTTAATACTATTTATGATAGGGTTAGTGAGGCGGATTAGGGGCTAATAACTTTATTATAGTAGCGCTCAGGTCCGCTCGGCAGATTAGGAGTTAATAAGTGTAGGCAGGTGTCGGCGACGTTGAGGGGGGCAGATTAGGGGTTAATAAATATAATATAGGGGTCGGCGATGTTAGGGGCAGCAGATTAGGGGTACATAGGGATAACGTAGGTGGCGGCGATTTGCGGTCGGAAGATTAGGGGTTAATTATTTTAAGTAGCTTGCGGCGACGTTGTGGGGGGCAAGTTAGGGGTTAAGAAATATAATATAGGGGTCGGCGGGGTTAGGGGCAGCAGATTAGGGGTACATAAGTATAACGTAGGTGGCGGTCGGCAGATTAGGGGTTAAAAATTTTAATCGAGTGGCGGCGATGTGGGGGGAGCTCGGTTTAGGGGTACATAGGTAGTTTATGGGTGTTAGTGTACTTTAGGGTACAGTAGTTAAGAGCTTTATAAACCGGCGTTAGCCAGAAAGCTCTTAACTCCTGCTATTTTCAGGCGGCTGGAATCTTGTCGTTAGAGCTCTAACGCTCACTTCAGAAACGACTCTAAATACCGGCGTTAGAAAGATCCCATTGAAAAGATAGGATACGCAAATGGCGTAGGGGGATCTGCGGTATGGAAAAGTCGCGGCTGTAAAGTGAGCGTTAGACCCTTTAATCACTGACTCCAAATACCAGCGGGCGCCCAAAACCAGCGTTAGGAGCCTCTAACGCTGGTTTTGACGGCTACCGCCGAACTCCAAATCTAGGCCTCTGAACTTAAAGGGCCACTAAACCCAAAATCTTTCTTTCATGATTCAGATAGAGAATAGAAATTTAAACAACATTACAATTTACTTCTATTATTTATTTTGCTTCATTTTTTAGATATCCTTAGTTGAAGAAAAAGCAATGCACATGGTGAGCCAATTACACAAGGCTTCTATGTGCAGCAACCAATCAGCAACTGCTAAGCATATCTAGATATGCTTTTCATCAAAGAATATCAAGAGAATAAAACAAATTAGATAATATAAATAAATTAGAAAGATGTTTAAAATTGCATTCTCTTTCTAAATCATGAAAGAAAAAATGTGGGTGTCATGTCCCTTTAAGTTTAAACAGATAGTTTATTCGAATAAACTATCTGTTTAAACTTAAGTCCAGAGAGTGCTGTTTCCTGCTTGCTACATTTTACCTACTCTAGCACCCTGGCCCTTAGAGAACTGTTTGTGAGAGTGCGCCTGCCTCTTTTTGCCTATATATATATATATATATATATATATATATATATATATATATATATATATATATATTTTTTTTTTTATATATATATATATATATATATATATATATGTGTGTGTGTGTGTGTATGTAAGTATATATATATATATATATATATATGTGTGTGTGTGTGTGTATGTGTATGTAAGTATATATATATATATATATATATTTGTGTGTGTATGTAAGTATATATATATATATATATATATATATATATATATATATATAGGTGTGTGTGTGTGCGTGAGTCCCTGAAAAATCACTAAATAAATTATTATTTTCATTACTACCAGTCCAGTGAGTGCAGATTTGATACTATATATGTATTTATACTATGTATGTTACCCTTTTTGCTCCCCTACCCTAGATTACAATATGGGAATAAGCTTTCTACCTGCACATCTGCTAGACACATACTGCCCCTTTTTGTTTATTTATGTCCCAGTTCTATTATAGAAACTTGGCCCATAACTTGCCCATCATGCTTTGTCCTAAGATATATTTCTCCAACATTGGTGTGTCCGGTCCACGGCGTCATCCTTACTTGTGGGATATTCTCTTCCCCAACAGGAAATGGCAAAGCTGGTCACATGATCCCTCCTAGGCTCCGCCCACCCCAGTCATTCTCTTTGCCGTTGCACAGGCAACATCTCCACGGAGATGGTTAAGAGTTTTTTGTTGTTTTATTCTTCTATCAAGTGTTTGTTATTTTAAAATAGTGCTGGTATGTACTATTTACTCTGAAACAGAAAAGGATGAAGATTTCTGTTTGTAAGAGGAAGATGATTTTTAGCAGACAGTAACTAAAATCGATTGCTGTTTCCACACAGGACTGTTGAGATGAAGTAACTTCAGTTGGGGGAAACAGTTAGCAGTCTTTTCTGCTTAAGGTATGACTAGCCATATTTCTAACAAGACCATGTAATGCTGGAAGGCTGTCATTTCCCCTCATGGGGACCGGTAAGCCATTTTCTTTGTTAAACATAAAAGAATAAAGGGCTTCAAAAAGGGCTTAAAAACTGGTAGACATTTTTCTGGGCTAAAACAATTGCTTTACTAGGCATATTATGCAGATTCTAACTAATTATTGGTATTATAATCTTGGGGAACGTTTAGAAAAACGGCAGGCACTGTGTTGGACACCTTTTTCAGATGGGGGCCTTTCTAGTTATAGACAGAGCCTCATTCTGGGACTGTATAGGGGTTAAATGTAAAAACGGCTCAGGTTCCGTTAATTTAAGGGTTAAAGCTCTGAAATTTGGTGTGCAATACTTTTAATGCTTTAAGACACTGTGGTGAAATTTTGGTGAATTTTGAACAATTCCTTCATACTTTTTCACATATTCAGTAATAAAGTGTTTTCAGTTTGAAATTTTATTTTAAAACGTTTTTTGTGCTTTGTTGACAAGTTTAAGCCTGTTTAACATGTCTGTACCATCAGATAAGCTATGTTCTATATGTATGAAAGCCAATGTGTCTCCCCATTTAAATTTATGTGATAATTGTGCCATAGTGTCCAAAAAAAGTAAGGACAGTAATGCAACATATAATGATATTGCCCAAGATGATTCCTCAAATGAGGGGAGTAAACATGATACTACATCATCCCCTACTGTGTCTACACCAGTTATGCCCACACAGGAGGCCCCTAGTACATCTAGTGCGCCAATACTTATTACCATGCAACAATTAATGGCTGTAATGGATAACTCCATAGCAAATCTTTTATCCAAAATGCCTACTTATCAGAGAAAGCGCGATTGCTCTGTTTTAAACACTGAAGAGCAAGAGGACGCTGATGATAACTGTTCTGACATACCCTCACACCAATCTCAAGGGGCCATGAGGGAGGTTTTGTCTGATGGAGAAATTTCAGATTCAGGAAAAATTTCTCATCAAGCTGAACCTGATGTTGTGACATTTAAATTTAAATTAGAACATCTCCGCGCACTGCTTAAGGAGGTGTTATCTACTCTGGATGATTGTGACAATTTGGTCATTCCAGAGAAATTATGTAAGATGGACAAGTTCCTAGAGGTTCCGGTGCCCCCCGACGCTTTTCCTATACCCAAGCGGGTGGCGGACATAGTAAATAAAGAGTGGGAAAGGCCCGGCATACCTTTTGTTCCCCCCCCCTATATTTAAGAAATTATTTCCTATAGTCGACCCCAGAAAGGACTTATGGCAGACAGTCCCCAAGGTCGAGGGGGCGGTTTCTACTCTAAACAAACGCACTACTATTCCTATCGAAGATAGTTGTGCTTTCAAAGATCCTATGGATAAGAAATTAGAGGGTTTGCTTAAAAAGATTTTTGTACAGCAAGGTTACCTTCTACAACCAATTTCATGCATTGTTCCTGTCACTACGGCAGCGTGTTTCTGGTTCGAGGAACTAGAAAAATCGCTCAGTAAAGAATCTTCGTATGAGGAGGTTATGGACAGAGTTCAAGCACTTAAATTGGCTAACTCTTTTGTTTTAGATGCCGCTTTGCAATTAGCTAGATTAGCGGCGAAAAATTCAGGGTTTGCTGTCGTGGCGCGCAGAGTGCTTTGGCTAAAGTCTTGGTCAGCGGATGTGTCTTCCAAGACAAAATTGCTTAACATTCCTTTCAAAGGTAAAACATTATTTGGACCTGATTTGAAAGAGATTATTTCAGACATCACTGGGGGAAAGGGCCACGCCCTCCCACAGGATAGGTCTTTTAAGGCTAATAATAAGCCTAATTTTCGTCCCTTTCGCAGAAACGGACCAGTCTCTAATTCTGTATCCTCTAAGCAAGAGGGTAATACTTCACAACCCAAACCAGCCTGGAAACCAATGCAAGGCTGGAACAAGGGTAAGCAGGCCAAGAAGCCTACCACTGCTACCAAAACAGCATGAAGGGATAGCCCCCGATCCGGGACCGGATCTAGTGGGGGTCAGACTTTCTCTCTTGGCTCAGGCTTGGGCAAGAGATGTTCAGGATCCTTGGGCGCTAGAAATAGTTTCTCAAGGTTATCTCCTGGAATTCAAGGAACTACCCCCAAGGGGAAGGTTCCACAGGTCTCAATTATCTTCAAACCAAATAAAGAGACAGGCATTCTTACATTGTGTAGAAGACCTGTTAAAGATGGGAGTGATACATCCAGTTCCAATAAGAGAACAAGGAATGGGATTTTATTCCAATCTGTTCATAGTTCCCAAAAAAGAGGGAACATTCAGACCAATTTTGGATCTAAAGATCCTAAACAAATTTCTCAGGGTACCATCGTTCAAAATGGAAACTATTCGAACGATCCTACCTACTATCCAGGAAAATCAATTTATGACTACCGTAGATTTAAAGGATGCGTACCTACATATTCCTATCCACAAGGAACATCATCAGTTCCTAAGGTTCGCTTTTCTGGACAAGCATTACCAGTTTATGGCACTTCCATTTGGATTAGCCACTGCTCCAAGGATTTTCACAAAGGTACTAGGGTCCCTTCTAGCGGTTCTAAGACCAAGGGGCATTGCAGTAGTACCTTACTTGGACGACATCCTGATTCAAGCGTCGTCCCTGTCAAAAGCAAAGGCTCATACGGACATCGTCCTAGCCTTTCTCAGATCTCACGGATGGAAGGTGAACAAAGAAAAAAGTTCTCTGTCCCCGTCAATAAGAGTTCCCTTCTTGGGAACAATAATAGATTCCTTAGAAATGAGGATTTTTCTGACAGAGGTCAGAAAATCAAAACTTCTAAGCTCTTGTCAAGTACTTCATTCTGTTCCTCGTCCTTCCATAGCGCAGTGCATGGAAGTAATAGGATTGATGGTTGCAACAATGGACATAGTTCCTTTTGCACGAATTCATCTAAGACCATTACAACTGTGCATGCTCAGACAGTGGAATGGGGATTATATAGACTTGTCTCCGACGATTCAAGTAGATCAAAAGACCAGAGATTCACTCCGTTGGTGGCTGACCCTGGACAATCTGTCACAGGGAATGAGCTTCCGCAGACCAGAGTGGGTCATTGTCACGACCGACGCCAGCCTAGTGGGCTGGGGCGCGGTCTGGGAATCTCTGAAAGCTCAGGGTCTATGGTCTCGGGAAGAGTCTCTTCTCCCGATAAACATTCTGGAACTGAGAGTGATATTCAATGCTCTCAGAGCTTGGCCTCAACTAGCAAAGGCCAAATTCATAAGGTTTCAGTCAGACAACATGACGACCGTTGCATATATCAATCATCAGGGGGGAACAAGGACTTCCCTGGCGATGAAAGAAGTGACCAAGATAATTCAATGGGCGGAGGATCACTCCTGCCACTTGTCTGCGATCCACATCCCAGGAGTGGAAAATTGGGAAGCGGATTTTCTGAGTCGTCAGACATTCCATCCGGGGGAGTGGGAACTCCATCCGGAAATCTTTGCCCAAATAACTCAATTATGGGGCATTCCAGACATGGATCTGATGGCGTCTCGTCAGAACTTCAAGGTTCCTTGCTACGGGTCCAGATCCAGGGATCCTAAGGCGACCCTAGTAGATGCACTAGTAGCACCTTGGACCTTCAACCTAGCTTATGTATTCCCACCGTTTCCTCTCATCCCCAGGCTGGTAGCCAGGATCAATCAGGAGAGGGCCTCGGTGATCTTGATAGCTCCTGCGTGGCCACGCAGGACTTGGTATGCAGACCTGGTGAATATGTCATCGGCTCCACCATGGAAGCTACCTTTGAGACAGGACCTTCTTGTTCAGGGTCCATTCGAACATCCGAATCTGGTTTCCCTCCAACTGACGGCTTGGAGATTGAACGCTTGATTTTATCAAAGCGTGGGTTTTCAGATTCTGTAATAGATACTCTGATTCAGGCTAGAAAGCCTGTAACTAGAAAAATTTACCATAAAATATGGAAAAAATATATCTGTTGGTGTGAATCTAAAGGATTCCCATGGAACAAGATAAAAATTCCTAAGATTCTATCCTTTCTACAAGAAGGTTTGGAGAAAGGATTATCTGCAAGTTCTCTGAAGGGACAGATCTCTGCTTTATCTGTTTTACTTCACAAAAGACTGGCAGCTGTGCCAGATGTTCAAGCATTTGTTCAGGCTCTGGTTAGGATCAAGCCTGTTTACAGACCTTTGACTCCTCCCTGGAGTCTAAATCTAGTTCTTTCAGTTCTTCAAGGGGTTCCGTTTGAACCCTTACATTCCGTAGATATTAAGTTATTATCTTGGAAAGTTTTGTTTTTGGTTGCAATTTCTTCTGCTAGAAGAGTTTCAGAGTTATCTGCTCTGCAGTGTTCTCCGCCCTATCTGGTGTTCCATGCAGATAAGGTGGTTTTGCGTACTAAGCCTGGTTTTCTTCCGAAAGTTGTTTCCAACAAAAATATTAACCAGGAGATAGTTGTACCTTCTTTGTGTCCGAATCCAGTTTCAAAGAAGGAACGTTTGTTACACAATTTGGACGTAGTCCGTGCTCTAAAATTCTATTTAGAGGCTACTAAAGATTTCAGACAAACATCTTCCTTGTTTGTTGTTTATTCTGGTAAAAGGAGAGGTCAAAAAGCGACTTCTACCTCTCTTTCCTTTTGGCTTAAAAGCATTATCTGATTGGCTTATGAGACTGCCGGACGGCAGCCTCCTGAAAGAATCACAGCTCACTCCACTAGGGCTGTGGCTTCCACATGGGCCTTCAAGAACGAGACTGGGGTGGGCGGAGCCTAGGAGGGAGTATGTGACCAGCTTTGCTGGGACTCTTTGCCATTTCCTGTTGGGGAAGAGAATATCCCACAAGTAAGGATGACGCCGTGGACCACACACACACCGTTGGAGAAAGTAATTTATCAGGTAAGCATAAATTCTGTTTTTTTAATAATTTTGAAATATGCAGACACCTTTGCAGATTGACAGCTGCCATGCTCATTCTGTTTAGGAAAGCATTAATGCTAACTTTAAAAATGTGCCGGGCAGATATATATAGACATAACTTTCTGTTGTATCGAGGGCAGATTGCATTCATAGAAAGAGCATTGTAAATTTGAGTAATATTTTTTTATTTTTTTATTTTATTTCTTTTGCAAGATGTACCGAGTCCACGGTTTCATCCTTACTTGTGGGATATTATCCTTCCTAACAGGAAGTGGCAAAGAGAGCACCCACAGTAGAGCTGTCTATATAGCTCCCCCCTTAACTCCACCCCCCCAGTCATTCTCTTTGCCGGCTCTAAGCAGGAAGGGTAAAGTGAAAGAGGTGATAAACTGTTAGTTTTTATTTTTCTTCAAGCCAGAGTTTGTTATTTTTAAATGGTACCGGTGTGTACTATTTACTCTCAGGCAGGAGATAGATGAAGATTTCTGCCTAGAGGATGATGATCTTAGCATTTGTAACTAAGGTCCACTGCTGTTCCCACAGAGGCTGAGGAGTACAGGAAAACTTCAGTGTGAGGAACGGTTTCTTGCTATACAGCAATGAGGTATGTTCAGTCTGGAGAGACTGTGATAATTCAAAAAGTCTGACAGTATCCCCATGAAAGGAAGGGTAAGCAGTAATCCTAGTCTTATAAGGGGCATTACTAGCTTGCATAAAGGGCTAAATTTATGGGACACTCAGTTTGAATGATATACAGTATAGCAAACGTTTGTGTGTTCTGGGAGTGCTGTTTATATTACTTGAAGGGACAACTGTATTGAGGGTACACTTGGCTTTTTGGGGTTTTTATAACCCACATGGCTGTAAAAACACTTGGTAGATTTTTCTGAAAGGCCTTAGTAACTTCGAGTGAGATGGGCTGGGCCTATTTTCGCGCTTTGGTTGTGCAGTTGTTTTCTCTAGACAAGCAGCAAGCTACAACACCGGCGGGTCCTGGTGAACTTCTAGGGCCTGATCAAAGCTTTATCCCCACATTATCAATCCCTAAGGGCAGGTAGGCGCCACAGCAGAGCTGTGGCATGGTGCTGACAGGGTTTTTTTTACCGGTCTTTGGCACTTTGTCAATCCAGTTTTCATATTTGGGGGTTAATTGTTAAATTGCTTGTGGTGCAATCTTACTAATGCTTAGTGAGTCTACTGCAAAAATGTCGGAAAATTTGAGGTAATTTTAAGCAGTTTTGCAGTTTGTGTATGCCTTCTTTTCTCTTAAAGGCACAGTACCGTTTTTGAAAATTGTTGTTTTTTCATTAAATAAAGTGTTTTCCAAGCTTGCTTGTCTCATTACTAGCCTGTTCAACATGTCTGACACTGAGGAAACTCATTGCTCAATTTGTTTAGAAGCCATTGTGGAACCCCCTCTTAGAATGTGTCTCACTTGTACCTATATGTCTATAAATTGCAAACAGCATATTTTGACTTATAAGAGTTTGGCACTGGATGATTCTCAGACAGAAGGAAATCAGGTTTTGCCATCTAGTTCTCCCCAAGTGTCACAACCAGTAACGCCCGCACAAGTGACGCCAAGTACCTCTAGTGCGTCTAATTCTTTCACCTTGCAAGATATGGCCTCAGTTATGAATACTACCCTCACAGAGGTTTTATCTAAACTGCCTGGGTTGCAAGGGAAGTGCAGTAGCTCTGGGTTAAGAACGAATGCTGAGCCTTCTGACGCTTTAGTAGCCGTATCCGATATACCCTCACAATGTTCAGAGGTAGGGATGAGGGATTTGCTCTCTGAGGGAGAGATTTCTGATTCAGGAAAAATGTTCCCTCAGACAGATTCAGATATGACGGCATTTAAATTTAAGCAAGAACACCTCCGCTTATTGCTCAGGGAGGTTTTAGCGACTCTGGATGATTGTGATCCTATTGTAGTTCCAGAGAAATTGTGTAAAATGGACAAATATTTAGAGGTTCCTGTTTACACTGATGTTTTTCCGGTCCCTAAGAGGATTTCGGACATTGTTACTAAGGAGTGGGATAGACCAGGTATTCCGTTCGCTCCCCTCCTGTTTTTAAGAAGATGTTTCCCATATCTGACACCATGCAGGACTCATGGCAGACGGTCCCTAAGGTGGAGGGAGCTATTTCTACTCTGGCTAAGCGTACAACTATTGAGGACAGTTGTGCTTTCAAAGATCCTATGGATAAAAAATTATAAGGTCTCCTAAAGAAAATTTTTGTTCATCAGGGTTTTCTTCTCCAGCCTATAACGTGCATTGTTCCTGTAACCACTGCAGCTGCCTTTTGGTTTGAGGCTCTGGAAGAGGCTCTTCAGGTGGAGACCCCATTAGATGATATTCTGGACAGAATTAGGGCTCTTAAGCTAGCTAATTCTTTCATTACAGATGCCGCTTTTCATCTGGCTAAATTAGCGGCAAAGAATTCCGGTTTTGCCATTTTAGCGCGTAGAGCGTTATGGCTTAAGTCCTGGTCGGCTGATGTGTCATCAAAATCTAAGCTTTTGACCATCCCTTTCAAGGGTAAGACCCTATTCGGGCCTGAACTGAAAGAGATCATTTCAGATATCACTGGAGGGAAGGGTCATGCCCTCCCTCAGGATAAGTCAAATAAGACAAGGACCAAACAAAATAATTTTCGTTCCTTTCAAAACTTCAAGGGTGGTCCCGCTTCCTCTTCCCCTGCTGCAAAGCAAGAGGGGAACTTTGCTCAATCCAGGCCAGTCTGGAGACCTAACCAGGCTTGGAACAAGGGTAAACAGTCCAAGAAGCCTACTGCTGCCACCAGGACAGCATGAAGGGGTAGCCCCCGATCCGGGACCGGATCTAGTAGGGGGCAGACTCTCTCTCTTTGCTCAGGCCTGGGGCAAGAGACATTCAGGACTCCTGGGCTGTAGAAATTGTAACCCAGGGGTATCTTCTAGTTTCAAAGATTCTCCTCCAAGGGGGAGATTCCATCTTTCTCAATTGTCTGTAAACCAGACAAAATGAGAGGTGTTGTTACGCTGTGGGAGTGATCTGCCCAGTTCCGAAAGCAGAACAGGGGCAGGGGTTCTACTCCAATCTGTTTGTGGTTCCCAAAAAAGAGGGAACCTTCAGACCAAATCTAGATCTAAAGATCCTAAACCAATTCCTAAGAGTCCCATCCTTCAAGATGGAGACCATTCGGACTATTTTACCAATGATCCAGGAGGGTCAATATATGACCACCGTGGACTTAAAGGAGGCGTATCTACACATTCCTATCCACAAAGATCACCAATTCCTCAGGTTTGCCTTTCTGGACAAGCATTACCAGTTTGTGGCTCTTCCCTTTGGGTTGGCCACGGTGCCAAGAATCTTCACAAAGGGGCTAGGGTCCCTTCTGGCGGTCCAAAGGCCGCGGGGCATAGCAGTGGCGCCTTATCTAGACGACATCCTAATTCAAGCGTCGTCTTTCCAACTAGCCAAGTCTCACACGGACTTAGTGTTGGCCTTTCTAAGATCTCATGGGTGGAAGGTGAACGTAAAAAGAATTCTCTTTCCCCTCTCACAAGAGTTTCATTTCTAGGGACTCTGATAGATTCGGTGGACATGAAAATATTTCTGACGGAGGTCAGGAAATCAAAGATTTTGACCACCTGCCGAGCTCTTCATTCCATTCCTCGGCCGTCAGTGGCTCAGTGTATGGAGGTAATTGGACTAATGGTAGCGGCAATGGACGTAGTTCCATATGCTCGCTTACATCTCAGACCACTGCAACTATCCATGCTCAGACAGTGGAATGGGGATTATGCAGATTTATCTCCTCAGATAAACCTGGATCAAGAGACCAGAGACTCTCTTCTTTGGTGGTTGTCACAGGATCACCTGTCCCGGGGAATGTGTTTCCGCAGGCCAGCATGGGTTATAGTGACGACAGACGCCAGCCTACTGGGCTGTGGTGCAGTCTGGAATTCCCTGAAAGCACAGGGTTTGTGGACTCAGGAGGAGGCCCTCCTACCAATAAATATTCTGGAATTAAGAGCGATATTCAATGCTCTTCAGGCGTGGCCTCAGCTGGCTTCGGCCAGATTCATCAGATTTCAGTCGGACAACATCACGGCTGTGGCTTATATCAATCATCAAGGGGGAAAAAGGAGTTCCTTAGCGATGATAGAAGTTTCCAGAATAATCCGATGGGCAGAGACTCACTCTTGCCATCTGTCAGCGATCTATATCCCAGGGGTAGAGAACTGGGAGGCAGATTTTCTAAGTCGTCAGACTTTTCATCCGGGGGAGTGGGAACTCCATCCGGAGGTGTTTGCTCAACTGGTTCAGCTATGGGGCACACCAGGATTGGATCTGATGGCATCTCGTCAGAACGCCAAACTTCCTCGTTACAGATCCAGGTCAAGGGATCCTCAGGCAGTACTGATAGATGCTCTAGCAGTACCCTGGTCATTCAACCTGGCTTATGTGTTTCCACCTTTCCCTCTCCTTCCGCGTCTGATTGCCAGAATCAAACAGGAGAGAGCTTCAGTGATTTTGATAGCGCCTGCGTGGCCACGCAGGACTTGGTATGCAGACCTGGTGGACATGTCATCTCTGCCACCATGGACTCTGCCACTGAGACGGGACCTTTTGATTCAAGGTCCATTCAAGCATCCAAATCTAATTTCTCTGCAACTGACTGCTTGGAGATTGAACGCTTGATTTTATCAAAGCAGGGTTTCTCTGAATCGGTCAGAGATACCTTGATTCAGGCTCAAAAGCCTGTCACCAGGAAGATCTATCATAAGATATGGCGTAAATATCTTTTTTGGTGCGAATCCAAAGGCTACTCATGGAGTAAGATCAGGATTCCTAGGATTTTGTCTTTTCTCCAAGAGGGATTGGGGAAAGGATTGTCCGCTACTTCCTTAAAAGGACAGATATCTGCTTTGTCTATTCTGTTGCACAAGCGTCTGGCAGATGTCCCAGATGTTCGGGCTTTTTGTCAGGCTTTAGTTAGAATTAAGCCTGTGTTTAAACCTGTTGCTCCGCCATGGAGTCTAAATTAGATATGTGCATGGCGAAAAAATTTGGTTCGGTTCGGATCGATTCAGAATTTTTCGAATTTCGGTTCGGATCTATTCGAATTCGGAAAATTTTGAATCGATTCGGTTCGAATTCGTTTCGGATTCATTCGGATTCGAAGAAATTCGGCTGTATTCGGTTCGATTTGGTTCGGTTCGGAAATTCGGAATTTCGGTAAGTGTTAGGTGGGATTAGACTAGTATTATGTACTGTATATTAGGTGTAACCCATAGCAGAGTGATATAACCTAATATACTGTACAATACTAGTGTAATCCATGGCCATCCGAATTTACCGAATAAATCCGAACTAATTCCGATTTATTCGGTAAATTCGGCAGTATTTTAATTCGGAAATTCGGTTCGATCCGAATCTCCAAATTTTCTGAATTTCCGAATCAAACCGAACCGAACCGAATTGCACATGTCTAGTCTAAATTTAGTTCTTAAAGTTCTTCGGGGGGTTCCATTTGAACCCATGCATTCCATAGATATTAAGCTTCTATCTTGGAAAGTTCTGTTTCTAGTTGCTATCTCTTCAGCTCGAAGAGTTTCTGAACTATCTGCATTACAATGTGACTCGCCTTATCTTGTTTTCCATGCTGATAAGGTGGTTTTGCGTACCAAACCTGGGTTCCTCCCTAAGGTTGTTACTAACAGGAATATCAATCAGGAAATTGTTGTTCCTTCTCTGTGTCCTAATCCTTCTTCTAAGAAGGAACGTCTGTTGCACAACTTGGATGTGGTTCGTGCTTTGAAGCTTTATTTGCAGGCAACCAAAGATTTTCGTCAGACATCTTCTTTGTTGTCTATTCTGGAAAGCATAGGGGTCAAAAGGCTATGGCTACCTCTCTTTCCTTTTGGCTGAAAAGCATCATTCGTTTGGCTTATGAGACTGCTGGACAGCAGCCTCCTGAAAGAATTACAGCTCACTCTACTAGAGCGGTAGCTTCCACATGGACTTTTAAAAATGATGCTTCTGTTGAACAGATTCGTAAGGCTGCGACTTGGTCTTCGCTTCATACCTTTTCCAAATTTTCCAAATTTGATACTTTTGCTTATTCGGAGGCTATTTTTGGGAGAAAGGTTTTGCAAGCAGTGGTGCCTTCCGTTTAGGTTACTGTCTTGTCCCTCCCGTTCATCCGTGTCCTAAAGCTTTGGTATTGGTATCCCACAAGTAAGGATGAAACCGTGGACTCGGTACATCTTGCAAAAGAAAACAAAATGTATGCTAACCTGATAAATTTCTTTCTTTTGCAATGTACCGAGTCCACGGCCCGCCCTGTCTATTCAAGACAGATAGTATTTTTTATTGAAAACTGCAGTCACCTCTGAACCTTATAGTTTCTCCTTTTTCTTCCTTGGCCTTCAGTCGAATGACTGGGGGGTGGAGTTAAGGGGGGAGCTATATAGACAGCTCTGCTGTGGGTGCTCTCTTTGCCACTTCCTGTTAGGAAGGATAATATCCCACAAGTAAGGATGAAACCGTGGACTCGGTACATCGCAAAAGAAAGAAATTTATCAGGTAAGCATAAATTTTGTTTTTTTAAGACAATTATGCACCACAAGGTGGATATGCACCAATCAGAATTTTCTCAGAACTTGCACGCTACAGGCTAACCCTACTGCATCTCTTTTTTTTCCAATTGGATTTAACTGATAATAACTGCAAAACAATGCTTGTTGTACTAACATTATGACAGAGGCTATCTATCCCTGTTTTCTGCAGAAACAAGTCCAGATTGGCTCTTGAAAACCAAATGTAGTAAATTTGTTAGACTTGGCTAATATGTTATTCTGATACAACAGAAATGTATTTTAATTACAAAGTGTTTACTGTCTGTTGAAATAAAAATAAAGATCTAAGCAGGTTTTTTTTTTGTTTATTTGTTATTTTTTTTGCTTATCAAACTATCATTTGTGCAGGAATGTCCCTTTACATTTGGTATTTGTAGGGGCAAGATAAAACTTCATGTTAAATGAAAAAATAGGGTCGAGAAGACAGTTATCTCATTCACTTTTGTTCAGTCACGTCCTACAGATATTCAGCAAAACAGACTTTCTGTTTATTTTTGTTTTTCTTGTTTTGATTTAAAATGCAAGTGGATCATAGTTGAAGGAGTGGGACTGTGGAACATGCTGTTATAACTCAAGATTATGGAACGCTTTGTCATCATTACCCACTCCCTTAAAGATACACAAAAGCCTAGTGATTCACCATATCCAGTTATCTTTCAGCTCGTGAAAGAATGTATGAATTTATTTGTGGACATTTTTAATTGTCAAAAAAAATAATAATCAAAAACATTAGACACAGAGCTTGAAATATTCATTTTTTTCCCCTCCTTAAAGGGATACTAAACCCAAATGTCTTTCATGATTCAGATAGTGAAAAGATGAAAAGCCTCTCGGACATGATCCGACATTGCGGATCATGTTAGACAGACCTTGTTCTTGTGAACTGCTGGTGCAACGCCGCCCCCTGCCGCTAACAGGAGGTGTTAATCAACCCGATCGATTTCGATTGGATTGAATTGCAGCGATGTCTGTCCGCCTCCTCAGAGCAGATGGACAGGTTATGGAGCAGCAAAAGGCTCGCCAGAAACACGGGCCCTCAAGCTCCATACAGAGCTTGATAAATGGGCCCCAGAGCATGCAATTTTAAGCAACTTTCTAATTTATTCCTATTATCAAATTTTCTTCGTTCTCTTGCTATCTTAATTTAAAAAGCAGGAATGTAAAGTTAAGGAGCCGGCCCATTTTAGGTTCAGCACCCTGGATAGAGCTTGCTTATTGGTGACTTCATTCAGCCAACCAATAAGCAAGCATAAACCAGGTTCTGAACCAAAAATGGGACGGCTTCTAAGCTTTACATTCCTGCTTTTTAAATAAAGATAGCAAGAGGACGAAGAAAAAATGATAATAGGAGTGAATTAGAAATGTGCTTAAAATTGCATGCTTTATCTGAATCGAAACATTTTGGATTTAGTATTCCTTTAAAGTGACACTGTATTAAAATAATTTATATTGTCCAAAAGAAAGAGCACCATTTAACCACATGGGCAGTTTTTAAGAGAACATATATGAAGTAAAATTGATTTAGATATACATTTAAACTAATATCAGATGTGCACTCCTTAATAATGCTCATTGACTTCTCAGTTAGCAGGAGTGTGGAATACAGAAGTATCTATCAGCCAATAATCATTAGAATGAAGTATACAACTGATATAGCTTTATTTCAGTCTTAAAGGGACATAAAACAAGTTGAGATAGAGACAAAATATAAAAATATGTACATTAATTACTTTACCTGCAAATGTATACTGCAGTGCCTCGCTATTAACCCTTTCTTTTAAGTTTCTGAATTGTACAGCTCTAACTCCCCCTACACAATTCTTTTTATGGCTGTAGCTATATCCATTGTTGTTTTGGTAAAATGCACAAATGAACAGGGATTATCTGCTGGAGCATGCCTAGAAGCTGCAAACTCAGGTGAAATACAATGCCTGTGTCTAAACACTGATAAGGGGGGTGGAGCACAGTGTCCAGACAGCATTGCTATTTTAAGTATTTTTGAAAATTATTTTAAAATACTTCCCAACAATTTGTAAACAATTTTTTTTTATGCAAACTATTTTAACTTAATTAGCCCTTTTAGGATAGGCACAGATCTCAACCTATTTTATGGCACTTTAATGTAAAATAGTTTTACTTCACATTTAAAAATATATATTTATTTATTTATTTATTTGCTGCTCTTTCATAATGGATGACAGAAAATGTTTGAATACAATGTCCCTTGAAGCATATTAAATTCTATACATATTTTATTTGGTAAAGCGGTTAATGTCATTTTTTAAATTAAGCAGGTATACAGTATCAAGAAGTCCTCACAAAATCAAGCAAATGTAGGAACAGTGCATTAGGAAAAGGGGTGTCAAAATGACTTCTGTCATGAGGCCCTAGTGATGTGTATATATAGAGAAAATAGAAAGAAGACTCCGCACTCAAAGGAAAATCCAATTCATGGCCACTATGATAAAAATATTGAAGTTTATTAGACAAACTTAAAATCATAGGATCCGGTAAAATAAAAAATTGGTAGCGACCATAAGTGAACACTTAGTGCAGCTATGCACTAAGTGTTCACTTATGGTTGCTACCAATTTTTTATTTTACCGGATCCTATGATTTTAAGTTTTTATCATACTGGCCACGAATTGGATTTTCCTTTGAGTGCGGAGTCTTCGTTCTATTATTGGACATATTATCGCTTGGACGGAGGCAGTCTCCTTGCACCGATCACGTGACCGCCCTTTTAGAATGTGTGCCGACGCTGAAGAGCGCAACAGATCAGGAGCAGAGATCTGATTGCTGCAGGTTTGAATTTTCCCTATATATAGAGCTATATTGGTAGAGCTTTAAAACTATCTTTTTAAATTTTTTACTTAACTTGTTAAACTTGTATATTCATTTAATAAAACATTGTTTCTAAAAAGATAAAACATATTTGCCATTTGCCATTTATACTTAACTGAAGGAAATAATCAAGAGCATAGCATTTAAGCAAATTTATAGGACATTTTTCTATCATTTTATTGCAGTGTTAATCAGTTTCTGTAACAGTGTGTTCCTACTTGTGACACTGTATTTACTGCTTGGATTTATTCGTCCTATATATACTAAAGTGGTTGGTTTAATCACAGCACTGACTGAGATCAGCAAACACCAAATTCAACAAACTTGATAATAAAGATTTCTACATTTGAATATATATATATAAATTACAGGTGTAAAATTTAGGTCTGTAACACACACACACACACACACAAATATATATTTTTTCCTTCAGAATACTATAAAATACATGTGTGTTCATTAATTAGCTTTATGGAGGTCTTCTTGTACAAAAACAGTTTTTTACATCAGTTAAGTTATAGACAGGTGCAGACAACTGCAGATTTTATAAAGCACATGACTGTCACAGGATTAACTGTTGTGAAAAGAATTTGACAAACTTCGGCTTGCCCTAGGGATCTCAATTTACCAACTTCTCTAAGCTGCCCACTGTCTTCATATTAAATATTCAGCTCATGAAATCTTTTGTGTGGATGACATATAATTTCTTTTTTCTCTCTCTGTATATATTGTGACACTATGGCCTCTAGTTATCAAGCCGTCAACCTCAAATACGCTGGAATTCTGCAGCGTATTTGTGGCGAGGCTGATTCACCTAAGTTATCAAGCCCTACACACCGGCAAAAGTAGAATTTAGTGACGTAAGCTTCGATCCGCCGGACTCAGTCCAACACAGAATGATTCTTACGTCACTACAGATGTTCCGCACACAAGTTCGGCACAATCTGACTACTTTTGCTAGTTATCAAAAAACTAGCAGGTACGCTCGGCACTTTTCTGATCAGCCAATCAGATTGAAGTACAATCGAATTGGCTGATCCAATCAGCCAATCAGATTGAGCTCGCATTCTATTGGCTGATCGGTTTAGGGGTTAATACATTTATTATAGTTGCGGCGGGGTCTAGGAGCGGCGGTTTAGGGGTTAATAACTTTATTTAGTTGCGGGGGGCTCCGGGGGCGCCGGTATAGGGGGTAGAACAGTATAGTTTGTGTGGGTGCTTAGTGACAGCTTGTCAATAAAGCTGTAAAAAAGCCGAAGAGCAGCGAGATCGGATGAGTGATATTTATCACAGTCCGCTGCTCATTGCCCCGTACTTGGTGTGCGGCTTTTTGACAGATTTATTGATAACTTTGGCGAGACAATAAAGTCAGCATAAATTGCTAAGAACAGCTTAAAGCGACATGAAACCCACATTTTTTCTTTCATGGTTCTGATAGAGAATACAATTTTAAACAACTTTCTAATTTATTTCTATTATCTAATTTGTTTCATTCTCTTGGTATCATTTGTTGAAGGAGCAGCAATGCACTACGGATTTCTAACTGAACACATGGGGGAGCCAATGACAATCGGTATATATATGCAGCCACCAATCAGCATCTAGAACCTAGGTTCTTTGCTGCTCCTGAGCTTGCCTAGATAAACCTTTCAGCAAAGGATAACAAGAGAAGGAAGCAAATTAAATAATAGAAGTAAATTGGAAAGTTTTTCAAAATTGTATTCTCTGTCTGAATCATGAAATAATTTTTGGGGGTTTTATGTCCCTTTAAATAGGCTAATTATTAACATTAATTAGTATTTAAAGGGGCAGTAAACGTAGATATTAATGTTTCATAGTTTTGCACTATATGCACAATAATGTAACATTTACCTATTGATATCTGTAAAAAATAAATAAAGCATGTTAAAGATTTCACCTCCAAATACCTTTCTTCCTTTACCTCATCTGCTCCTCTGTCTTGTCATAGACATGCTGTCTAATCACATCTTGCTCGATTATGGCATTGAGTGTAAATCTAGCGCAGTTCCCCGCGCGCTGGTAAAGCTATGACATACTTTTGTAAAAAACAGAGGAGCAGAAGAGGACGGGGAGGAAGTAACGTTTTATGTGGTGAAATCTTTTATATGCTTTCTTTTTTACATATGTTTCCATCTATTTAACTGCAAATGGCTCCAATGCACTTATATATATATATATATATATATATATATATATATATATATATACAGCATGTATGTATACATATGTATTTATGTGTTTATATGTGTATATGTCTTTAAATACATATATACACACATATAAATGTATGTATGTGTATATATACTGTGTATGTATATATATATATATATATATATATATACAGTATATATATATATATATATATATATATATATATATATATATACAGTCGTATGCAAAAGTTTAGGCACCTCTGACAATTTCCATGATTTTCATTTATAAATAATTGGGAGTTTGGATCAGCAATTTCATTTTGATCTATCAAATAACTGAAGGACACAGTAATATTTCAGTAGTGAAATGAGGTTTATTGGATTAACAGAAAATGTGCAATATACATCAAAACGAAATTAGACAGGAGCATACATTTGGGCACCCTTGTCATTTTGTTGATTTGAATACCTGTAACTACCTAGCACTGATTAATTGGAACACACAATTGGTTTGGTGAGCCCATTAAGCCTTGTACTTCATAGACAGGTGCATCCAATCATTAGAAAAGGTATTTAACGTAGCCAATAGCAAGTTGTTGTTCTCTTTGACTCTCCTCTAAAGAGTGGCAACATGGGGGCCTCAAAACAACTCTCAAATGACCTGAAAACAAAAATTGTACAACATTATGGTTTAGGGGAAGGCTACAAAAAGCTATTGCAGAGATTTAAGCTGTCAGTGTCCAGTGTGAGGAACATAGTGAGGAAATGGAAGACCACATGCACAGTTCTTGTTAAGGCCAGAAGTAAAATATCGGAGAGGCAAAGGCAAAGGATGGTGAGAACGGTCTAAAACAGCCCACAGACCACCTCCAAAGACTTACAACATCATCTTGCTGCAGATGGTGTCACTGTGCATCGTTCAGCAATTCAGCGTATGGGAGAGTGATGCGGAAGAAGCCTTTTCTGCACACACGCCACAAACAGAGTAGCTTGAGGTATGCAAACGCACATTTGGACAAGCCAGCTTCATTTTGTAAGAAGGTGCTGTGGACTGATGAAACAAAGATTGAGTTATTTGGTCATAACAAGAGGCATTATGCATTGTGGCAAAAGAGCACAGTGTTCCAAGACAAACACTTGCTAGCCACAGTAAAATTTGGTGGATGTTCCATCATGCTGTGGGGCTGTGTGGCTAGTCCCGGACTCCAGTGCGCAAGCTGAGTACGGAGCAGTTGTTTGCAAATCTACTAACGGAGGCACAGCAATGATTCCCGTTTACACTAGCGAGTGACCAAAAGAAGCAAGGAAGGTGCAGTAATAACCTAAAAGACTTTGGGTACTTGAAAATACTTTGCTACTATGCCTGGAATGGGACTGGCTCTCCTTGCTAAGTGACATTTTTGTTGATGACTGTAATCCCTACAGACTCTTGAAACACTTGTTTCCTAAACAAGGCTTATCTAACAAACTTCTGCTGTTGCTTTCCGCATGACACACGCATACTGGACAAAATAGTCCTGGCAACTCCGCTTCTGAACTGCCTCTACTAACCCTTGTTATACATGGAAAAATACAATCCTAAATGGACATACAAGAAAAAACACTCATATAAAAAAAAACTCTGACCGGTCAAAGTAAGCACAAGGGGCCAGTGTAGCTGTATGAAAAGTACTGTAAGGATTACATAGGATGGTTTCCTGACCAACTACACCCTCGCTGCACTCAGAAACCCCCAGAACAAATCAGGGAGGTATGGAATGGGCAGGTTAACATATACCACCAGAAAAAAACGGGCTTGCAAATCACAAAGTAATAAGCAACTATCCCTGTGGAAAATGTGTGGCCTGCAAATTCATGGTAAAAACTAAAGAATTTGTAACCAATGATGGAAAGTTGTATAAGTTGAAACATTTAATAAATTGTAACAGAATGGGTGGTTTACCTCCTCTCATGTTCTTGTCCCAGCTTTTATGTTGGAAAAACTAAAAGAACCATAAAAGACAGAATCACTGAACATCAAGATGATGTCAAGTATAAAGTCCAGACTAGCAGTGTAGCAAAACATTTTGAATAATTCCATTCAAGCAATCCTGACTCCCTGCAATTCATAGGCATAGACAAAGGAATAACAAATGGTAGAGGCGGTGACAATGACAAGATTCTTCTGAGGAAAGAATGCAGATGGATATCCAACCTCTCTACCATGTTCCCAAACGGCATGAATGAAAAGCTAGATATGGCATGCTTCCTATAATAAAATAAAAAAAAAACATTTTGAGACTAGACGGGTATCTGTCTCTATATGCATTGTTGTATTTTAAACTGTAAATAATTCATTATTCTCTGTATAAAATGATTATGTATTTTGCTTAAGGTTAGGTTTTGTGTTATGTACCTGAACTAAGATGATGAACTATTGCTTGCAATAGACAAGTTCAAAGTCGTCAAGCAAATGTATATACTTTCACCCATCGGCAGGGGCAGAGTGAGCGAGTGTATATAAAAAGGAGCGCTCTAGACATCAATCATATGCCCTGACGTCCTACCAATAGATGAGGGGGTAAAACGCGTGTCGGCATTGGCTGACTGGCTCATGTGACATGAGCACCTGACTCCAGTGTGCAAGCTGATTATGGAGCGGTTGTTTGCAAATCTACTAACGGAGGCACAGCATTGATTCCCGTTTACACTAGCGAGTGACCAAAAGAAGCCATGAGTGACAAAAGGAAGGTGCAGTATTAACCTAAAAGACTTTGGGTACTTGGAAATACTTTGCCACTATGCCTGGAATGGCACTGGCTCTACTTGCTAAGTGACATTTTCGTTGATGACTGTAATCCCTACAGACTCTTGAAACACTTGTTTCCTAAACAAGGCTTATCTAACAAACTTCTGCTGTTGATTACCGCATGACACACGCATACTGGACAAAATAGTCCTGGCAACTCCACTTCAGAACTGCCTCTACTAACCCTTGTTATACATGCTTAACTGCACTAATTAATTTTTTGCATGTTGATGCTTACTATGTACCGTTACGCATGCTTTACAGGTTGGGCTCACTGACAACTTAGATCCCTATCTGTTAACCTGCCCAGGCCATACCTCCCTGATTTGTTCTGGGGGGTTCTGTGTGCAGCAGCGGTATAGTTGGTCAGAAAACTATCCTATGTAATCCTTACAGTACTTTTCATGCAGCTACACTGGCGTCTTGTACTTACTTTGACCAGTCAGAGGTTTTTTATATGAGTGTTTTTTTTCTTGTATGTCCATTTAGGATTGTATTTTTGCACTATGCTGTCTGCTTTTTTTTAGAAAAATCAGTGGATTTCCTATTTTTGATACTAATAAATTGTTTTCTATAACCATTTTCTTGAGCTGTTTGATTATGTGTCTAAAAGAGTGCTGTTTCCCCTGTCTTTGCTTGAAATAGTGATATCTACCCCATTTCTCCCTCTTTCTACTTTTGTACTCTTTATATACAGTCGTATGCAAAAGTTTATGCACCCCTGACAATTTCCATGATTTTCATTTATAAATAATTAGGTGTTTGGATCAGCAATTTCATTTTGATCTATCAAATAACTGAAGGACACAGTAATGTTTCAGTAGTGAAATAAGGTTTATTGGATTAATGTGCAATATGCATCGAAACAAAAATTAGACAGGTGCATAAATTTGGGCACCCCAACTGAAATAGATTCACAAATAATATTTAGTAGAGTCTCCTTTAGCAGAAATAACAGCCTCTAGACGCTTCCTATAGCCTGTGATGAGTGTATGGATTCTGGATGAAGGTATTTTTATATGAGTGTTTTTTCTTGTATGTCCATTTTTGATTGTATTTTTGCATGTATAACAAGGGTTAGTAGAGGCAGTTCAGAGGCGGAGTTGCCAGGACTATTTTGTCCAGTATGCGTGTGTCATGCGCTAAGCACTATGCAGGTCTAATAGAGACGTGATCTGTCTGCTTTTTTAGAAAAATCAGTGGATTTCCTATTTTTGATACTAATAAATTGTTTTCTAAAACCATTTTCTTGAGCTGTTTGATTATGTGTCTAAAAGAGTGCTGGTTCCCCTGTCTTTGCCTAAAATAGTGATATCTACACCATTTCTCCCTCATCTATTGGTAGGACGTCAGGGCATATGATTGATGTCTAGAGCGCTCCTTTTGTACTCTTTATATAAAATGTATATGGGTCTGCACCATTAGCCTAACAGGCATTTTATAGTTTATATGTAGATATATAACATATACCCTTCTTATAGAGCTCTAATCTAGCAATTGCTTCCCTCTTTGCTTTTTTCTTGAGATATATATATATATGTATATATATATATATATATATATATATATATATATATACAGGTGGCCCTCGGTTTACAACGGTTCAATTTACACCGTTTCAGAATAACAACTTTTTTTTCCAGTCATGTGACTGCTATTGAAAAGCATTGAGAAGCAGTGCATTTATTAAAATAGCCAGTAAGTGGAGCTGTACTCTTGTATTGCAGCAAAGCCAAGCAAGCTGAAATTAATCAGTTTAACCAGACCTGAGCTATCAAGCAGATTTCAAAGGAACAAGATCTTCCTGTCTATAAATCAGTCGAGATTAGAATGCTTAGAAAGAACTGTTTGCAGAAAAATGCAAGTGAAGTC
Organism: Bombina bombina; assembly: GCF_027579735.1. NCBI lineage: Eukaryota > Metazoa > Chordata > Amphibia > Anura > Bombinatoridae > Bombina > Bombina bombina. Next base: position 726,064,250 of record NC_069502.1, on the reverse strand, counting down.
TGTGTTGTGTGATTATTTTATTAGGTTTATAATGCTGTTTAGCAAATGTTTTTGTTAATTTAACTTAGTTTAATTATATATTCTGTGTTGTGTGATTATTTTATTAGGTTTATAATGCTGTTTAGCATTTAAAGTCTTCATTTCAAAGCTTTAAAAATAATGTATTAGGTGTTAATTATGACAATTTTGAGAGGGGCATGGAACCTAACTCCCTCATTTCCCATAGACTTACATTATAAACTGGGTTTCAATTTAAAACGGTTTCGATTTACAACCATTCCTTCTGGAACCTAACCCCGGCGTAAACTGAGGGCTACCTGTATATATATACTGTATATATACACAACACATGTTTAGAGATGCATATGTATGTATCCCAATGTTAAAACCCTTTGGCTGCCTTTCTTTTTTTTCTTCTAACACTTGAGATGTCGTATCTTTAAACTCCTATAACTTTTTTGTGCAATATTTTTTTTAAAATAACATTTATTAGATAGTGTTATTGTAAGTGTAACTGTACCTTGTAATGTATTTTTTATGTGTTTTGTGAAATTTTTTTTTGTTTTGAAAAACAGTTAACCAGAGCTCTAAGGACGCTGTAATCATTCTAGCATAAAATGCGATTGCGTTCAAGCGATCGTGTTTACTTTCAACTTGTAATACCACTGCTAAACCTGACTAGCGCAAACACCCGCAATAAACACCTTATTGCTCGCGCGTAACTGTTCTGGCCCAAAATGTTTACCTGGTTTCAGAAAGAAAAATAATATATGATTTATTTTGTTTCGTTTTCCAGTAAATAACCTAAGAAAATTGTACTCTTTGACACCCCCTAGGAGGCTACAATTTGCGTTACCTACTTAGGTATGGTGCAGTTTGCCTTTCTCTAGTGTCTGCTTCACTGTAATTGCTTAGGTCATTACAGAGTCCTAGGTAAAAACACCCCAACAGATAAAAATATACAAGGGTTAAAAATGGGTGTATCTCTTAACTACCCCTGGCTTGCAAAGCCCTGCAAATTTTACTGACAAGATGACAGTTTTAAATGCTTTTTAAAATATGTATATTATATGAAGATTGTATGTAATGCAGTGATTAATCAATTATATATAATATAATAGTACTCTTTTAGGAATCTTTAAGGAAAATGGATTTATACACTAATAACTAAATGCTTAGGCTATTGCAAAACAGCCAACAAGGTAGGAATACTCATACAGAATATATAGAGAAATATTTCTGTCATGTGGACCGTGCTGATGACAGGTTTGGCGAGACTCCCAGAAAGACTATTTATACAATTTCTGCTTGTATATTTTTGAAGGGTTTTGGAGCACAAACAGTTGACAGTTCCACCCTTCCCCAATTTTATAAAATAGGTTCACTTTTTTTCTAGCCAATCAGGAACAGCAGTAAACTACATTTGATTTCTTAATGGCGAAGCACAGCCATGACTCCACTACTTGATTGTAGAAGGTTGAACAGATATCTGTGTGTACATGCTTATACTGTAGCATAATACATTGTCAATATAACATATTTCAAAGTAAATGCATTTACTAAACATAGGCTTTAAAACAAACTACTTTCATTTAAGCAGCTAGTCTCTGTCACAGCTGTTGGTTACATGGAACTTGTGCTTTGTGAACAAGCATTTGCCGCATAAAAATCTGACAACATTTTTACAAATCATAAAAGTCTTGTGGTTTTACACCTATAAAGTACCCACTAATGATGCATCAAGCTTAGAGTCTCATGGTGAGCGTGATACATAATGACTTAATATAAGATCCTTAGCCATTAAAGCAGCATTATGATACCAATCAAAATCTATTTTGCTGTTAAAGCTATTATAGCACATATTTGTAATGTATATTAAAAAAAAGTTTGAGAAATAGTAGTGTAATATAAAGAACCCCAATAACATTTTTTTTGACTGTTTAGGTGTTAATGTGTGTTAACTACCTGAAAAAAAGCAGAATATAAATTCTGTGCCCTGGTTTTCACTGATAGTTTTTTTAAAAAATTATGTTATACACTACATATTTCTAAGTAACTGAAGTGTGAAATGTTATTTTAGAGAAGGGATAGAAAACTTCCCAACACAAGGGGGCAATCAATCAATATTTTAGAAAACTTAAAGGGATACAAAACCCATTTTCTTTCTTTCATGATTCGGATAGAGCATGCAATTTAAAGCAATGTTCTAATTTACTCCTATTATCAATTTTCTTGTTCTCTTGGCATCTTTATTTGAAAAGCAGGAACGTAAGCTTAGGAGCCAGACCATTTTTAGTTCAGCACCTGGGTAGCACCTGCTGATCGATGGCTAAATGTAGCCACCAATCAGCAAGGGCTAACCAGGTGCTGAACCAAACATGGGCCGGCTCCTAAGCTTACATATACTTGTATGTAGTTAGGCTGCGTGCACTTAAAGGGATAGTAGATTAAAATGTGTTCTTTCATGATTCAGATAGAGCATGACATTTTAAGCAACTTTCTAATCGACTCCTATTATTATTTTTTCTTCGTTCTCTTGCTATCTTTATTTGAAAAAGCAAGAATGTAAGCTTAGGAGGCAGCCAATTTTGGTTCAGCACCTGGGTAGTGCTTGCTGATTTTTTTTCTGACAAAATTATTTTTCCTCCATTTTCCAACCCCCTGTATTATGTGACAGATATCAGCCAATCACAAACTAGTATATGTATACCCTGTGAGCCTGTGCATATGCTTACTAGGATCTTGTTCCCCAGAAAGTGTGAATATAAAAAGACTGTGCCAAATTTGATAATGGAAGTAAATTGGAAAGTGTCTTAAAACTGCATGCTCTTTCTGAATCCTGAAAGTTTATTTTGACTTGAGTGTCCCTTTAAGGAAGTAGGAAAGCGTATAGTAGGCCCTTGCATTTGTCAGCTTTATTAGCTACTGAATGCAATAGAAGACGGTTGCTTGCAGGCTTCATCTCTTTTCGGAGTCGGATTCCTTCCTGTGAAAGTGAAACACACTAAGATCTGTGCAAATCCAGATATTAATGTGTTGTACTTTCACAAGAATAAAACTGGCCGAATACCACAAGTGTCTGCCTCCTTATGTCTTTGGTAGTGAATGAAGCTGCCGGCTGCACAGGCCTTGTGAGGGCATACTTACAGACTGTAAAATACATTTATTAATATATTTCAAATCTAAAACATTAAAAAAAAAAAAAAAGAGTTTAAAGTGTTCTAACTTGAGTCTATAGTTTTCATAGGCTGAGTTTGGAAAATAATTGTTTACCATCACTTTAAGGCCATTATTACATCACAAAGTACCAATAGCCAGACAGATATAAAAGAAAATAAATACCCTTTCTCCAACATTGGTGTGTCCGGTCCACAGTGTCATCCATAACTTGTGGGAAATGGAAATGGCAAAGAGCACAGCAAAAGCTGTCCATATAGTCCCTCCTAGGCTCCGCCCACCCCAGTCATTCTCTTTGCCGCTGAACAAGCAGCATCTCCACGGAGATGGTGAAGAGTATGTGGTGTTTAGTTGTAGTTTTTTATTCTACTATCAAGAGTTTGTTATTTTAAAATAGTGCTGGTATGTACTATTTACTCTGAAACAGAAAAAGATGAAGTGTTCTGTTTGTGAGAGGAATATGATTTTAGCAGCAGTAACTAAAATCGTTTGCTGTTTCCACATAGGACTGTTGAGATGAGATAACTTCAGTTGGGGGAAACAGTTGGCAGACTTTTCTGCTTAAGGTATGACTAGCCATATTTCTAACAAGACTGTGTAATGCTGGAAGGCTGTCATTTCCCCTCATGGGGACCGGTAAGCCATTTTCTTAGTCTCAAACAGAATAAAGGGCTTAATATGGGCTATAAAACTGGTAGACACTTTTATGGGCTAGATCGATTGCTTTATTTGGGCATTTCATACAGCTTTATGTTGAAATTCACACTTTATAAACTTTGGGGAACGTTTTTTTACGTCAGGCACTGGTTTAGTCACCTTCCCAGTCAGGAAGGGCCTTCTCTGTAGAGGCAGAGCCTCATTTTCGCGCCATTACTGCGCAGTTACTTTTGAGAGCAGGACATGCAGCTGCATGTGTGTGGGTCTGAAAGTAGTTGAAAAGGTTCCTAGAAGGCTTCATTTGGTATCGTATACCCCCTGGGTTTGGTAAATTCGCAGCAAAGGCTGTAGCTGGGACTGTAGAGGGGTTAAAACTGTAACCGGCTCCGGTTTCCTCATTTTAAGGGTTAAAGGTCTGAAATTGGGAAAAATGTGGTGCAATGCTTTGAATGCTTTAAGACACTGTGGTGAAAATTTGGTTAAATTTGAACAATTCCTTCATAGTTTTTCACATATTCAGTAATAAATTGTGCCCTGTTTAAAATTTAAAGAGACAGTAACGGTTTTGTTTTAAAACGTTTTTTGTACTTTATTGACAGGTTTAAGCCTGTTTAACATGTCTGTGCCTTCAGATAAACTATGTTCTATATGTATGGAAGCCAATGTGTCTCCCCCTTCAAAATTGTGTGATAATTGTGCCATAGCGTCCAAACAAAGTAAGGACAGTACTGCCACAGATAGTAAAGTTGCCCAAGATGATTCATCAGATAAAGGGAGTAGACATAGTTCTACATCATCTCCTTCTGTGTCTACACCAGTTTTGCCCACACAGGAGACCCCTAGTACTTCTAGCGCGCCAATGCTTGTTACTATGCAACAATTGACGGCAGTAATGGATAACTCCATAGCAAATATTTTATCCAAAATGCCTGCATTTCAGAGAAAGCGCGATTGCTCTGTTTTAAACACTGTAGAGCAGGAGGGCGCTGATGATAATTGCTCTGTCATACCCTCACACCAATCTGAAGTGGCCATGAGGGAGGTTTTGTCAGATGGGGAAATTTCTGATTCAGGTAGAATTTCTCAACAGGCAGAACCTGATGTTGTGACATTTAAATTTAAATTAGAGCATCTCCGCGCACTGCTTAAGGAGGTGCTATCTACTCTGGATGATTGTGACAACCTGGTCATTCCAGAAAAATTGTGCAAGATGGACAAGTTCCTAGAGGTTCCGGTGCACCCCGACACTTTTCCTATACCCAAGCGGGTGGCGGACATAGTGAATAAGGAGTGGGAGAAGCCCGGCATACCTTTTGTCCCCCCTCCTATATTTAAGAAATTATTTCCTATGGTCGACCCCAGAAAGGACTTATGGCAGACAGTCCCTAAGGTCGAGGGGGCAGTTTCTACACTAGCCAAGCGCACTACTATTCCTATCCAGGATAATTGTGCTTTCAAAGATCCTATGGATAAAAAATTGGAGGGTTTGCTTAAAAAGATTTTTGTACAGCAAGGTTACCTCCTGCAACCTATTTTGTGCATTATTCCTGTCACTACAGCAGCGTGGTTCTGGTTCGAGGAACTAGAAAAGTCGCTCAGTAGAGAGACTCCGTATGAGGAGGTTATGGACAGAATTCACGCACTTAAGTTAGCTAATTCCTTTATTTTAGATGCCGCTTTGCAGTTAGCTAGATTAGCGGCGAAAAATTCAGGGTTTGCAATTGTGGCGCCCAGAGCGCTCTGGCTAAAGTCTTGGTCAGCGGATGTATCTTCCAAGACAAAATTGCTTAATATCCCTTTCAAGGGTAAAACCCTTTTTGGGCCAGAATTGAAAGAGATTATCTCAGACATCACTGGGGGTAAGGGCCACGCCCTCCCACAAGATAGGCCTTTCAAGGCCAAGAATAAGTCTAATTTTCGTTCCTTTCGCAATTTCAGGAACGGACCGGCCTCCAACTCTGCAGCCTCTAGACAAGAGGGTAATGCTTCACAAACCAAACCAGCTTGGAAACCGATGCAAGGCTGGAACAATGGTAAGCAGGCCAAGAAGCTTGCTGCTGCTACCAAAACAGCATGAAGGAGTAGCCCCCGATCCGGGACCGGATCTAGTAGGGGGCAGACTCTCTCTCTTCGCTCAGGCTTGGGCAAGAGATGTTCAGGATCCCTGGGCACTAGAAATAGTTTCTCAGGGTTATCTTCTGGAGTTCAAGGAACTACCCCCAAGGGGAAGGTTCAACATGTCTCACTTATCTTCAAACCAAATAAAGAGACAGGCATTCTTACATTGTGTAGAAGACCTGTTAAAAATTGGAGTGATACACCCAGTTCCAACCGTGGAACAAGGAATGGGTTTTTACTTAAATCTGTTTGTAGTTCCCAAAAAAGAGGGAACTTTCAGACCAATTCTGGATTTAAAGATCCTAAACAAATTTCTCAGAGTGCCATCGTTCAAAATGGAAACTATTCGAACGATTTTACCTACAATCCAGGAGGGTCAATTTATGACTACCGTGGATCTAAAGGATGCGTATCTACATATTCCTATCCACAAAGATCATCATCAGTTCCTAAGGTTCGCCTTTCTGGACAAACATTACCAGTTTGTGGCTCTCCCATTCGGGCTAGCCACTGCTCCAAGGATTTTCACAAAGGTACTCGGGTCCCTTCTAGCGGTTCTAAGACCAAGGGGCATTGCAGTGGCACCTTACTTGGACGACATTCTGATACAAGCGTTGTCTCTTTCAAAGGCAAAGGCTCATACAGACATTGTTCTGGCCTTTCTCAGATCTCACGGATGGAAAGTGAACATAGAAAAAAGTTCTCTGTCTCCGTCGACAAGAGTTCCTTTCTTGGGGACAATAATAGATTCTTTAGAAATGAAGATTTTCCTGACAGATGTCAGAAAGTCAAAACTTCTAAACGCTTGTCAAGTTCTTCACTCTGTTCCACAACCTTCCATAGCTCAGTGCATGGAAGTAGTAGGGTTGATGGTTGCAGCAATGGACGTAGGGTTGATGGTTGCAGCAATGGACATAGTTCCTTTTGCGTGAATTCATTTAAGACCATTACAACTGTGCATGCTGAAACAGTGGAATGGGGACTATACAGACTTGTCTCCAGTGATTCAAGTAGATCAGAAGACCAGAGACTCACTCCGTTGGTGGCTAACCCAGGATCACCTGTCCCAGGGAATGAGCTTCCGCAGACCAGAGTGGGTCATCGTCACGACCGACGCCAGTCTAGTGGGCTGGGGCGCGGTCTGGGACTCCCTGAAAGCTCAGGGGCTATGGTCTCGGGAAGAGTCCATTCTGGAACTGAGAGCGATATTCAATACTCTCAGGGCTTGGCCTCAACTAGCAAAGGCCAGATTCATAAGATTCCAATCAGACAACATGACGACTGTTGCTTACATCAACCATCAGGGGGGAACAAGGAGTTCCCTGGCGATGAGAGAAGTGACCAAAATCATAAAATGGGCGGAGGATCACTCCTGCCACCTATCTGCGATCCATATCCCAGGAGTGGAAAACTGGGAGGCGTATTTTCTGAGTCGTCAGACATTCCATCTGGGGGAGTGGGAACTCCACCCGGAGATATTTGCCCAGTTGACTCAATTATGGGGCATTCCAGACATGGATCTGATGGCGTCTCGTCAGAACTTCAAGGTTCCTTGCTACGGGTCCAGATCCAGGGATCCCAAGGCGACTCTAGTGGATGCATTCCAGTTTCAAAGAAGGAACGTTTGTTACACAATTTAGATGTAGTTCGTGCTTTAAAGTTCTATTTAGAAGCAACAAAGAATTTTAGACAAACGTCTTCTCTGTTTGTCGTTTATTCTGGCAAGAGGAGAGGTCAAAAAGCTACTGCTACCTCTCTTTCCTTTTGGCTGAAAAGCATCATCCGATTGGCTTACGAGACTGCTGGACGGCAGCCTCCTGAACGCATCACAGCTCACTCTACTAGGGCTGTGGCTTCCACATGGGCCTTCAAGAACGAGGCTTCTGTTGATCAGATATGTAAGGCAGCGACTTGGTCTTCCCTGCACACTTTTGCCAAATTCTACAAATTTGATACTTTTGCTTCTTCGGAGGCTATTTTTGGGAGAAAGGTTTTGCAAGCCGTGGTGCCTTCTGTTTAGGTAACCTGATTGGCTCCCTCCCTTCATCCGTGTCCTAAAGCTTTGGTATTGGTTCCCACAAGTTATGGATGACGCCGTGGACCGAACACACCAATGTTGGAGAAAACAGAATTTATGCTTACCTGATAAATTACTTTCTCCAACGTTGTGTCCGGTCCACGGCCCGCCCTGGTTTTTTAATCAGGTTTGATGAATTTCTTTCTTTAACTACAGTCATCACGGCACCTTATGGTTTCTCCTGTTTTTTCTCCTGTCCGTCGGTCGAATGACTGGGGTGGGCGGAGCCTAGGAGGGACTATATGGACAGCTTTTGCTGTGCTCTTTGCCATTTCCTGTTGGGGAAGAGAATATTCCCACAAGTTATGGATGACGCCGTGGACCGGACACACTGTTGGAGAAAGTAATTTATCAGGTAAGCATAAATTCTGTTTTTTACTCAGCTGGCTTACAGCAGAATGCTTTGAAATGTAAAGCCATACACCTGTATGTAGTTACATTGTGTACAAAGAACTATATAAAACACACAGCTTACAAACCCGCCTGTGAATTTTGTAGAGCAATATGTGTTTGTTCACAGGCTGGATCAGAATTGTCCTTTGAGTGTCCTGAAGCTTACAGGCTGAAATCCTGATGGCCAGGAGTCAGTAATAATATTTTGCTAACTAGATAGTATTAGACTAGGTCAAAGTTGACATTTGTTAACACTATAAAATGCATTGCAGTTAATTTGGTAAGTATTGGGTTATAAAATTCTGGGAAGGATTCTGCCTCTCAGGGTCCAATTAGGCACAGCTGACTGCATCATTAAGCATAATGCCAGTTTAGAACTCTTACTATGCCACAGCATCACATTCAGAGAGACATAATTATGTATTTGTACTTTTTTTTATAATATACTATAAACATATAGGTATAGATATATATTTTAGCAAAATATTATTAGATATATATGTATGTATATATATATATATATATATATATATATATATATATATATGTGTGTGTGTGTGTATTTATGAATAAATAGAACATATTCTGCTATGTGAAGAACATTGGAATGTGAAATATTCATATTTTCATGTCTGGTTAACTCACTTTAGAAAATACAATCAAGTTTGCGTGCGAGTAGGGTGTTTTTCCACTTTTTTTGTTCTATTCACTTCTACGGGGAATATGATTTTGCACACAATAATGTAAGTTTAGATTTTAACACTTGTTGAACGAAAACAGTTTACTTTCAACTTGTAATATGAGCGCAACCTGACACTTGCAAAAATCTTACTTCTAGTGCAGTTAACTCTTGAACAGCAGTGTTAAATAACACTCCACTTGTAATCTGGCCCTGAATAAGTTAGTCTGATTGTTCTACGTGCTATGACCTTTTTCCCTAAAATTTCAATTCATAATTAGGATTATAAGGCTGCCACTCAGATAGCTCAAATATTTTTTTTTTATAGAAATTCAAATGTTTGCATTGTGTTAACAAATATGGTAATTTTACAATAAATATTTTTGGGGTATGTCTATTTTCAAGAAACGTTAAAGAAATAATTGTCCTGCGTAAGCAAAATTAAAAATTTCAGTGTAATATATTGTTTTCTTTCCTAAGATATGGTGAGTCCACGGCTTCATAAATTACTGTTGGGAACACCACTCCTGGCCAGCAGGAGGAGGCAAAGAGCCCCATAGCAAAGCTGTCAAGCATCACTTCCCTTCCCACAATCCCTAGTCATTCTCTTTGCCTTCGGTGCAAGGAGGAGGTGAAGTTTTGGGGGCCTATCTATCAAGCTCCGTACGGAGCTTGATGCCCCGTGTTTCTGGCGAGCCTGCAGGCTCGCCAGAAACACCAGTTATGAAGCAGCGGTCTAAAGACCACTGCTCCATAACCCTGTCCTCCTGTTATGATGAGGCGGACAGGAATCGCCGGAATTCAAACCTATCAAGTACGATCGGGTTGATTGACAACCCCCTGCTGGCCCGCGAGTCTGCAGGGGGCGGCGTTGCACCAGCAGCTCTTGTGAGCTGCTGGTGCAATACTGAATACGGAGAGCGGTTTGCTCTCTGCATTCAGCGAGGTCTTGTGGACCTGATCCGCACTTTCGGATCAGGTCCGCAAGACCTATGATAAACAGGCATCTTGGTGTCTGAAGAAAATGCTTCACTACAAGCAAGATTTTATTATTTTGAAAGCCAGAGTAGGTTTACTTTGTTCTCTCTTTTTCTCTACAGGCCTTTATGAGGAGTGGCATCCTCTTACATCGTGTAAGCTGTCCTCCTGCCGGATGGCTAGATGCAGGTAAATGCCTTTCTATCTTTTAGGGTGGAGATATGGCACTTAAGATTTTAAACTAATTGGATGCATCGTTTTGGGACTTATATATCCTTTATGCAGGATATTTTGAAGGACAAGGAGCAGGCACTGATTTGTGATAAGAGACAGGGATTATACTTTTTGTTGTTTAAAAGTTATTTCCCATTTTATTAACTGTGGGCTGTATGTTGCTGTAATAGTCTGTATTTGTAGCAATTTGAACAAGCATTTAATTTTGTTTTATAAATAAGAACCAACAATTTCCTCAAAGGTAGGTTTGTAACATAAAAGAAGCTTGATGAATTCGTTGTCAGTGCTTCATATAATGTATTACTATTTGCCCAATAAGTGACAGTTTATTAACTTCATAAACTGTATTACTTTCAGGGCATTTGATAATGCAAACAGTTCAAATAAAGCAGTAACATAAAATATAGTATTCCTTAGTTAGGCAGGTAAAGTTCATCAAAATAAGTAAGGATAACGATTAATAGTAAAATAATTGGGTCTGACCTGAGAACTCATGAATTGTTACTTGTCCGTTTGTTATGAACAGCAGCGTGGTACTCAGAGGGAGAGCGGTTGCGGCTACAGCTGATGACGTCACCGCTACTTGCTGTGCTGTGTATGAAGCTGCTTGAATCCTGTTACCTTGTGAATGCTTCAGAGTTTGATGTCGAGTTAGTTTGATTCCCTTGTAGTATGCAATATCTTCCGGAGTTGAATTGAGTAAAAGAGCTGCTAGAAGTAGGAATGAAAAATAAGAGATGTTATCAGAACTCTTCAAATAAGTAATTATGAGGCTGTTGGAGAGTGAGGAAAACTCTCAGTGTAACGCTTGTGCTGTGAATCAATTCTCAATTAACCAGCAATGAATGCTGGGGGGAAGTGCTTGATATAGGAGGCTCTTAAAGGGACAGATCATTAGCAAGCAGTAACCCTGACAGAGCCCCCCACAAAAAGAACCACAGCGAGGTTCAAGGCCTAGGACGATCAGGGTTACGTCTATGGAAGAGGGAAATCAGACGGGGAGCAGATATGTTTGAAGCAGGCTCCCAGGAATCATCCTCATGGCCAAAACCTTTCCAATGAACCAAATAGAAAAGATTCCCACGACGTAGTCTAGAATCCAGAATGCTATGAACCTCATACTGGCAATCAAGATTAGCAGAAGGTATTGGGTCTTCTGATGTAATATTTGTTATGGGTAGGTTGCAAGGTTTGATAAGAGACACATGGAAAGTTGGATGTATCTTAAAAGTTGATGGTAGTTGGAGTGTAACTGTTGTTGGACCATTTACCCTGACGATAGGGTAAGGACCCAAAAAGAGTTTACCTAGTTAACTACAAGGATAAGGTATCTTGAGGTTCTTAGTGGAGAGCCATACTTGTTGTCCTACGGAATATTGAGGACTAGGTCTGTGGCGAAGATCGTAGTACCTGCGTTGTGATGCCTGTGCCTGAAGAATATGTTCACGAATTGAAGAAAAGTTAGCTGAAATGTCATTAACCAGATCATTCACCTGAGGACATGGGGTGTCAATCTTCGGAAGTAGTGTGAAATTTGGATGTAAACCATAATTTATAAAAAATGGTGATGTGCCAGTTGTAGAACTCTTATTATTATTATAGGCAAATTCTGCTAAGGGCAAGTAGGTGGCCCAAGAATCTTGTTGGTGAGAGCAGAAACAACGTAGGTATTGCTCTAGCCACTGGTTCACCCTCTCTGTCTGCCCATTCGTCTGAGGATGGTAAGCAGTGGTGAGTTTTTGTTCTATATGCAGAGCAGCACACAAATTTCTCCAGAACTTAGATGTGAATTGGGTTCCACGGTCACTAAGGATGGTTTTAGGTATTCCATGCAGTCTTACAATGTTTTGAATGAATAATTCACTGGTGAACTTGGAAGTGGGTAGGGAAATAACCGGTATGAAATGTGCCATCTTTGAGAATAGATCGGTGACAACCATTATAGTGGTATATTTGTTAGAGAGAGGTAAGTCCACAATAAAGTCTAAGGATACCGCCTCCCAGGGTACTTGAGGTACAGGTAAAGGCTGTAAAAGACCCACAGGGAGTTGTTTAGAAGGTTTGGAGGTTGCGCATATAACACATTTAGAAATATATTCTTTGAGATCGAGGTTAAGAGTAGGCCACCAAAAAGATCTCTTAAGTAAATCCAAGGTTTTATCCCTTCCCATGTGTCCAGCAAGGGGAGATTCATGAACTGTTTTCAAGATTGAAGATCTAAGATTTGGAGGTATGTATAGCTTCCCGTCCTTATAGAGTAAGCCATCAGAATTGTAAGTAAGATCTGTATGAGGTACTGATGGATCAATAGCAGTAGCATCTTTTATCACTGTAGTTAGACTTGTTATAACTCCAATGATAGAGTCCTTAGGAACAATAGTAGTAGGAATGCATGGTATTATAGGTTTAGGACCTTGTCTAGAGAGGGCGTCAGCCTTGCCATTTTTTGTACCAGGCCTGTAGGTAATGATGTAATGGAAACGAGAGAAGTAAAGACTCCAGCGTAATTGTCTGGAGGATAGAGTTCGATTAGACTGAAGATATTGCAGATTTTTATGGTCAGTATATATGACAGTTGGTTGTGTTGCACCCTCAAGCAAGTGCCTCCAGTGATCGAAGGAACACTTTATTGCAAGTAATTCTTTCTCGCCAACTGGATAATTTAATTCTGCTGGTTGCATCAATCTTGAGAAGAATGCGACCGGATGTAAGGGTTCTTTGAATGATTTCCTTTGAGAGAGGATTGCCCCTATTGCGAACTCAGAAGCGTCAACTTCCAGGATAAATTGCTTTTCTAAATCCGGGTATTGGAGAATGGGTGCTGTAGTGAATTTATTTTTTAAAAGGTCAAATACCTGTTGAGTATGGCTTGTCCACCTGAAAGGATGATTCAATTTGGTGAGTTCAGTAAGAGGTTTGGTAATAGCAGCGAATCCAGGAATGAATTTCCTATAATAATTTGAGAAGCCAAGGAAACGTTGAACATCTTTCTTACATTGGGGAGTCGGCCAATTATGAATGGCCTGAACCTTGTCATCTTGCATCTTGATTCCTTCAGGAGAGATGTTATACCCCAGAAAAGAGATATTATTTGACTCAAATATACATTTTTCTAGTTTAGCGTATAGGTTATTTTTTCGTAACCTAGTGAGAACCTCTCTAACATGCATTCTATGTTGATCTAAATTTTGTGAGTAAACTAGAATATTGTCCAAATAGACAACAACATATACATCCAAAATATCTCTGAAAAGATCATTGATTAAGCATTGGAATGTTGCTGGGGCATTGCACAGACCGAATGGCATCACTGTATATTCGAATAGCCCATATCTAGTCCGAAAAGCAGTGAGCCATTCGTCGCCAGCTCTCATTCGTATAAGATTATAGGCACCTCGAAGATCCAATTTAGTGAAAATTGAGGCCCCCCTTAATCTTTCAATTAATTCAGGGATTAAAGGTAGGGGGTACCTGTTTTTTCTGGTACGCCTGTTCAATTCCCTGTAATCAATGATTGGTCTTAACGTGCCATCTTTGTTGGTAACAAAAAATATGCCTGCACCTGCAGGGGAGGTACTAGGTCTTATAAAACCTTTTCGGAGGTTCTCATCTATATAGTTTTTAAGGTGTTCTAGTTCTGGTTTAGAAAGGGGGTAGATATGTCCATAGGGAATTGAAACTCCTGGGAGTAAATCAATAGGACAATCGTATTCCCTATGAGGGGGCAAACATTCAGCTTCTTTTTTATTAAAAACATCTGAGAAGTCTGCATATTGTTTGGGTAAAATATTATCCTCAACCTGTAGCATAATTAAATCTGATGATGTCTCACTATTTTGAGTGAGATGAGGAAAAGATAAACTGAGGTCATTCCAGTTTATAGTTGGTTTGTGTTTACAAAACCAATTTATACCAAGGATTACATTAAACATTGGTGAAGATATGACATCAAAAGTGAGTGTTTCTGTGATGTGTGTGCAGGATATTACCTGTAATGGTGTAGTTTGGTGTGTGACAGGACCTGATTTTAAAAAAGAGCCATCAATGACCTTCACAGAGACTGGAGTTTTCTTAGAGACCAGAGGTATTTTATTCTGTTTCACAAAAGAAAAATCAACAAAATTTCTACATGAGCCGGTGTCCAGGATAGCTTCAGTTGTTATCCTGATTTGATCCCACTGTAAAATAATAGGGATAGTTAAATATGATGGTTTAATGGTTTTCATTAACAGGGATTCAGTGATGTTAGGCAACCTACCCTTCTTATTCCTAGCCAGAACAGGGCAGTCCTTTACTTCATGAGTAGGGCAGGCACAATACATGCACAAACTATGCAACTTCCTCCTATTCTTTTCCTGAGAGGAGAGGGGACCCTTTATGAAGCCTATGTCCATAGGTTGTGGTGATTCTTTAGTTTGATAAACAGGTGTGGAGAGAAAGCTTTTTGTACCGCTAGCCTTTTCAGAGCGGCGTTCCCTAAGCCGTCTATCTATGTTAATAGTGAGAGAAAAAAAATCTTCCAATGAATCTGGAATCCCTGTGCGTGAAAGCTCATCCTTTATATCCTCAGATAATCCTAAACGATATTGAGTTTTAAGGGAGACCTCATTCCATCCTGAATCACGGGCAGAAATTTTAAATTGTGTGATGTAAGACTCCACTGGGTTCTTTCTTTGTTTTAAAGATCTAAGTAAGTTTTCAGCTGTGATCTGTTTGAAAGGGTCATCATATAATGCTGACATTTGATCAAAGAATTCATCTAGAGATCCCAGTATTGCTTCATCATTTTCAAAAAAAGAGTCAGCCCAAGCCCTAGGTTCCCCCCTCAAATATGATATCACAGTGAGCACTCTTGATCTTTCTGTGGGATAAGTACGTGGCTTTAATTGAAAAAGCAACAAACAGGAATTTTTAAACTCTCTAAATCTTGAACGGTCACCAGAGAATTTTTCTGGGGGGGAGACCATAGGTTCAGGGATAGAATCTGCACTTGCAGGTTTAGGTGCCAGAGTCTCTCTTAAGCAGGCCTTCAAAGCCTGATTTTCCACTTGTAATTCATGGAAAGAACCTGATAAAGCTTCTAATCTGTCTGACAGGACTTGAACTTTATCACTTAAAAGATCTTGTTCCATAATTGCTGTTGAAAGTATATGTTTAGTATAGGATAATTCTGTGTACACAAACACTAAATCCTTTCTTCCTTATGGCTGGTTAATTCTGTAATAGTCTGTATTTGTAGCAATTTGAACAAGCATTTAATTTTGTTTTATAAATAAGAACCAACAATTTCCTCAAAGGTAGGTTTGTAACATAAAAGAAGCTTGATGAATTCGTTGTCAGTGCTTCATATAATGTATTACTATTTGCCCAATAAGTGACAGTTTATTAACTTCATAAACTGTATTACTTTCAGGGCATTTGATAATGCAAACAGTTCAAATAAAGCAGTAACATAAAATATAGTATTCCTTAGTTAGGCAGGTAAAGTTCATCAAAATAAGTAAGGATAACGATTAATAGTAAAATAATTGGGTCTGACCTGAGAACTCATGAATTGTTACTTGTCCGTTTGTTATGAACAGCAGCGTGGTACTCAGAGGGAGAGCGGTTGCGGCTACAGCTGATGACGTCACCGCTACTTGCTGTGCTGTGTATGAAGCTGCTTGAATCCTGTTACCTTGTGAATGCTTCAGAGTTTGATGTCGAGTTAGTTTGATTCCCTTGTAGTATGCAATATCTTCCGGAGTTGAATTGAGTAAAAGAGCTGCTAGAAGTAGGAATGAAAAATAAGAGATGTTATCAGAACTCTTCAAATAAGTAATTATGAGGCTGTTGGAGAGTGAGGAAAACTCTCAGTGTAACGCTTGTGCTGTGAATCAATTCTCAATTAACCAGCAATGAATGCTGGGGGGAAGTGCTTGATATAGGAGGCTCTTAAAGGGACAGATCATTAGCAAGCAGTAACCCTGACAGTTGCTTTGTTAAGTTCTGTTTAGATACGGATTTAACAGGTGGGCTAGTTCGCTCTCAGATTTATTTAGAGCAGAGTTGTTATTATTTTTGACAATGTCTTTTAATGTTTGGATGTGCAAACTTTGAGACCATTTGATGTACATGCGCTGGTGGTGTCTATCTATGATTGTACCCGGTAAGGGTTTATGGCAAACAGAGCTTTGAGCTCAATTGCATTTCCATTAGCAGGGGAAAATCATGTGCGGTAGACGTGTTTCCTTTATTGTGCAGCTCCTTCTTGGCGGGTGAGATGCTGATAATCGTGCGCTTTTTTCTCTCCGGGAACTAGGACTAGTCCAGTAGCTTGCTAGTGTGGTACGTGAGACGCCTCTCCATTTCTGTTCTAAGTTTAAACGGAGCGGCTTTCTTACGGCTGAAGAAACTTTTTTCTTCTCTGTGTGAGTTCGGCAGGGAGCTTTGCCGTCTTTTGCTCAGTGTTGTTTTGTTGTTACTGATAGCAGTAAAGGAACCGCTGCATCTTGAGAGTATGTTTATGTTTTAAGAAGAGTGGCAAGTCAAAGAATCTTTGATCTTGCATACTAAATAGATCCTTCAATAAATCATGCATAAGACATACATAATAATTGTTCAGATGATATTTATTGTGTCTGGGGTACTGTTTTTTAAAGTGACAGTACATAATAATTTTTATTTATGTTTATTTTCTATTATGAAATAGTGTTATGTATTGAGGCACAATTTCTTTGTTTTCCAAACTATTCTGTTCTTAGAACGCATGTTGTACCCTGAAGCATTTTTGGTTTTGCATATGCTATTCAGTGCTATATGGTTAATTTTTAACTCTTTAATTATAAGATTTATTGTTGCCAACTGAGCCCATTGTCTCTAAGGTTGATGCTGTTTAGGCAATGACACAGCTTTCTCCTCAATCATCCCAAGCCTTTACGGTGTTACATGCAGTGCCCTGCGGTTCCTCTCAATCTCCTGGAGGAGTTATTTGCTTGCAGAATTGCTTCCCAGGTATCGTCTGCGGTATCTGTGGCATTATCTGCTTTTCCTATACTTATGGGAAATCGCAAGAGGAATATTAGAGATTCAGATAGTAAGGTTTCTATTCCACCTACGGCTACACAGACTGCCTTTCCCATAGGTTCGATGATGAGGATACGTCGGTAGCCTCTGAGGGTGAAATCTCAGATTCAGACATTATAATTCCTTCATCTAATGCTGAAGTAGTAACCTTCAGATTTAAGCTTGGACACCTTTGTGTATTGTTAAAGGAGGTTTTGGCCATTTTGGAGCGACTTCGATACGTCTGTCGTTGTCAACCCTGCAGAATCTAGTAAACTTTATATATACTAGGATACCTCTGTGGAAGTTTTTTCCTGTTCCAGACGATGCTGACAGATTTTTTCACAGGAATGGGAGAAGTCAGGGATTAATTTTTTCCCTGTCTCTTGTCTTTTAAAGGATGTTTTCTGTCGCTGTCGCCATTAAATATCATGGCACACGTTGCCTATAGTAGTATCACATTTCTACTCTGGCTAAGAGAACTATGATTCCTAGAGAGGATAGCTGTTCTTTTCAGGATCAATGGAATAAGCGGGAGGCTTACATGGAAGTTTGTATTGCCACTGGGTCAAGTGCGGCATCCTATTGGTGGGACCCCTGGTTTGATTCCAATTTGGTAGGGACTCCTTTGGAGGAGATCCAGAACAGATTTAAGGTTCTTAAGCTAGCCCACCGAGCGTTGTGGCTATATTCAGTGGATTTGGAGTTCAAGCTTCTGGCACTTCCTTAAAATGGTAAGACCTTGTTTGATCCTGCTTTGACAGGAATATTTCTGATATTAAGGGTGTAAAAGGGTCTTTTCTACCGCAAGACAAAATGAATAGACATAAAAGAGTTTGCCCCCAATCGGGGATTGGTTTCCAAGTGGGGGGCTAAATCGCTCTGTTTGTCTTCAGACCTTGAGGACGTGTATTTTCAAGTTCCTGAGTTTTGCCTTTATGACAAACACTTTCAGCTTGTGACTCTTCCCTTTGGCCTTGCCACGGCTCCCAGAGGGGTCTATCTTGGCAGGGATCAGGTTTCTGGGAATTGCTGTGGTGCCCTTCCGACATAATGGTTCAGGCGCCATCTATTCAACAAGCAAACTCTCATACAGAGATCTTGTTGTCTTTTCTCATTCCCACGGATGGGAAGTGCATCTGAAAATTAGTTCCCTTGTTCCAGCTACAGGGGTAGTTTTCTTAGGGACCATCTTAGTTTCCCTATCTCTGAAAATAGAGGATTCTTTCTTATTGTTTCTTTTGGTACTCTTCTGTTTGGCCCTTCAGTGGCTCAAGGTATGGAGGTAATTGGCCTGATGGTTGTTTCATTGGACAATCATCCCTTTGCTCGATTCCATCTGAGAGTCTGCTATTATGCATGTTCAGATAGTGGACTGGGGATCTTGTGGCTCTGTGTCGGAGGATAGAGCTAGATCTGTTGACATGAGATTCTTCCCTATGGATCAGAGAGGGGAATTAGTGGTAGATCGCTTGCTTATCTTGTGAGAGGTAGAGGGATTGTTGTCTGCATTCCCCAGAATATTTTGGTTTTCTCAGGAGCATCTGTCTCGGGGCACATGCTTCCGGAGACCTTCCTGAATAATAGTGACCACGGTCACTAGCCTGTTGGGTGGGTGACTATGGACTTGAAAGGGGTCTGCTCTTCCCAAAACCATCTTGGAGTTGAGAGTGATCTACAATTCTCTGATGGCTTGGCTTCAGTTGTCTTAACCGGTTTTTCAGGTTCTAGTTGAACAATTTCATCTCAGTGGTTTACATTAACCACCTGGGAGGAATCTGGAGTTCCTTTGCCATGGTTGGCGTGGATTGTTCAGTGGGCGGATGCTCACTTTAGTTTATTAACTTTTCACATTTCAGGAGTGAATACCGGGAGCGGACGTCTTGAGCGGTCAGATTTTTCATCCCAGGGAATGGGTGCCTCTCCCGGAGATGTTCTCCAGGTTAACCCTCAAATGGGGGGTGCTGGAGTTGGAGATAGCAGTATGCCAAGCGTCCAAATTATGTTAAAGGTCAAGAGATCAGCAAGCTTCTCTGTTAAATACCCTGGCGGTTCTATGGGATTTCAGTCTGACATCCCTGTTCCTCAGTTTGCTATCCTTTCACAAATCATTGCTCGTATCAAATGGGAGTGAGCATCTATATTTTAAAAGTTCCTGCATAGCCTCGCAGGATCTGGTATACAGACCTAGCGGAGATGTATTTCTTCCACCTTGGTGGTTCCTGAGGAAGGACCTTCTAATTCAGGGTCCATTCTTTCATCAAACTTTTATTTTCTCTGAAGCTTTCTGCTTGAAGATTGAATGCTTAGTTCTGTCTAAGCGTGGCTTTTCTGAATCGGTCATTGGACCATGATTCAGGCTCGCAAGCCTATTACTGGTCATTTTTATCATAAGGTATGGCATAAATTCCCTGATTGGTGTGAATCCCAGGACTACTCTTTGAAGTAGGGTCAGGATTCCTAGTGGTTTTGCCCTTTCTCTGGGAAGGTCTGGAGGACGGG
The DNA here is from genome assembly GCF_027579735.1 of Bombina bombina. Classification (NCBI taxonomy): domain Eukaryota; kingdom Metazoa; phylum Chordata; class Amphibia; order Anura; family Bombinatoridae; genus Bombina; species Bombina bombina. The sequence goes on along the minus strand of NC_069502.1, from coordinate 726,044,391 downwards.
TTTTCACTCAGATTTCTACATTATCTTTTTTTACACAAGTTTCTGGCGGATGTGCCAGACGTGTAATCTTTTTGTCATACCCTGGTTAGTATCAGGCCTGTGTTTAAGTCTGTTGCTCCTCTTGGAGTTTTAACCTTGGTTTTTTTAAGGTTTTGCAGCAGGCTCAGTTTGAGCCATGGCATTCCATAGATTTTATTTATCTTGGAAGTTTTCGTTTTTCCTATTTCTTCTGCTCTGAGAGTCTAGGTACTCTCAGCTTTGCAGTGTAATTCGCTTTATCTTATTTCGGATAAGGCGGTTATTTATCCTAAGTGGAAATTTTGTTTGGGAATTTGTTGTTCCCTCTCTGTGTCCTCATTCTTATATGTGTGTGCACAATTTGAATATTTTGCGTACTTAATATTTTTAATTCTGTTTTTTGTTTGTTTTATCTGTATCTGAAAGCTACTGCTACTTCTCTTTTCTCTGGTTGAGAAGTTTGTTTTTCAGAATGCGGGGCTGCAGTCTCCTGAGAAGAGTTATGGCTCATTACACGAGGGCTGTCTCTTCTTCTTGGATTTTCACAGATGAAGTTTCTGTGGATTGGTTTTGCAAGGCTGCAACTTGGTCTTCCTTGCATACATTTTCAAATTTTTCAAATTTGATTCTTTTGCCTTGCTGAGGCTTCTTTTGGGAGAAAGGTTATTCAAGCGGTGTTGCCTTCTGTTTGAGTCTGCCTGTCTTGTCCCTCCCTAGTCATCTGTGTCCTCTAGCTTGGATATTGATTCCCAACAGTAATTGATGAAGCCATGGACTCACCATATCTTAGGAAAGAAAACAGGATTTATGCTTACCTGATAAATCTATTTCTTTCCGGATATAGTGAGTCCACGGCCCCACCCTTTATTTCATGACAGTTATTTTTTTGACTAAACCTCAGGCACCTCTACACCTTGTGTTACTCCATTTTTCTACATTTCCCTTCAGTCAAATGACTGGGAATTGTGGGAAGGAAAGCTTGACAGCTTTGGTGTGGAGCTCTTTGCCTCCTCCTGCTAGCCAGGAGTGGTGTTCCCAACAGTAATTGATAAAGCTATGGACTCACCATATCCGGAAAGAAATAGATTTATCAGGTAAGCATAAATCCTGTTTTTCATGTACACAATCACTATGTGCACACGAAAGGATGTGAACAAAAAAATGAGGATCAGTTTGCTAGGTCTCTTAAAGGGACACGAAACCCAAAATTTTTCTTTCATTATTCAAATAGAGAATACAATTTAAAAAAAGTTTATAATATATTCCTATTATCAAATTTGCTTAGTTCTCATGTTATTCTTTGTTGAAGAGATACCTAGGTAAGTAGCGTGCACATAGATGAAACACTACATGACAGGAAATAGTGCTGCCATCTAGTGCTTTTGCTAATGTAAAACATTGAAGCAAAACTGTTGCCATATAGTGCTGTAGACACGTGCACACTCCTGAGCTTACATCCCTGCTTTTCAACAAAGGATAACAAGAAAATGACGAAAATTAGATAAAAGAAGTAAATTGGAGAGTTGTTTAAAATGTTATGCTCTATCTGAATCATGAAATTTTGTTTTTTATGTTCCTTTATACTTTCCATACATTTATTTAGAGTTACATTTTCTGCCAGTACATTAGAGCACATGGTCATTTACATTTGTTTCTATTCTGGCCACAGCAATTGAGAGCAGAAACATGTATTCTAGAGTTTTTAAGAGGTTTATACCTAAATTGTTGTTCAGTTGTAAAACCGTGTATGCTGTTAAAACAAAATGGCAGTGTTAAATGATCTCTTGTACAAATCACTGCTTAGTTGCTAAATATATGCTATTAGTTTAATGTTCCTTAAAGGGACAGTCTACTCCAGCATTTTTATTGTTTAAAAAGATAGATAATCCCTTTATTAACCATTCCCCAGTTTTGCATAACTAACACTTTTATATTAATATATGTTTTACCTCTGTGATTACCTTCTATCTAAGCCTCTGCAGACTGTCCCCTTATTTCAGTTCTTTTGACAGACATACATTTAAGCCAATCAGTGCTGACTCCTAGGCAACTCCACTGTAAAAAAAACTGCAGAAATGCAGAAGAGGCGGCTTTCTAGGTTTAGGAATTAGCATATGAACTAACAAAGAATACCAAGAGAACAAAGAACATTTTATGATAAACATAAATTGGAAAGTTGTTTAAAATTGCATGCCCTATGTGAATCATGAAAGTTTAATTTTGACTAGACTGTCCCTTTAAAGTTGGTAATATCTCATACATCTGTGTCTAAGAAATAGGGTACAGACTGAGTTCACAATAGCATAAAAGGTTAATATGCATTTAAACATTCAGGGCTAGATTACAGTGAAGTGCAATCGTTTGTGCCTAAGCGATAATGGGTATATCGCAAGAGCTTACTGCTCATTTTATGAGTTGAAAGTAAACAGGATCTTGTAAGTGCACTCGCAATTTACGCTAGAATCATTACCACGACTTCAGAACTGTGGTTAAACGGACACTGAACCCAATTTTTTTCTTTTGTGATTCAGATAGAGCAAGCAACTTTCTAATTTACTCCTATTATCAAATGTTCTTCATTCTCTTGGTATTTGTATTTGAAAAGCAAGAATATAAGTTTAGATGCCGGCCTATTTTTGATGAATAACCTGGGTTGTTCTTGCTGATTGGTGGATGAATTCATCCACCAATAAACAAGTGCTGTCCAGGGTTCTGGACTTTCTTTTTCAAATAAAGATAGCAAGAGAATGAAGACAAATTGATAATAGGAGTAAATTAGAAAGTTGCTTAAAATTGCATTCTCTATCTGAATCACAAAAGAAAAATATTGGGTTCAGTATCCCTTTAATTGTTTTGTGAAAATAAAAAGTTGCACAAAACACATAAAAAATACATTACAAAGTACAGTTGCACTCATAATAAAACTGTCTAATAAAAATTATTAGAAAACTAAAAAAAATATGAGATCTTGGGTGTTAGAAAAAGAAAAAAAAAAGGCAAAGGGCTTTAACATAGAGATACATGTCTATATGTACATATGTATTTACCAACATATATACACATATAAACACATAAATATATATGTTTATATAAACAGACATATATAAAAATGCATTAGAGCCCTTAAGTAGATGAAAAGATGTAAAAACATATTTATGCAATATTCATATTTGATAAAGTTTTTAACTATTTATTGACTGTAAATATTTCACATTTCAATGGTCTGCACATAACAGAATATGTTCTATGTATTTTTAAATAGATATTCCTATATATATCTGTATATATCTATACAGATATATACAGTATATAGGTATACATATATATATATATATTTATACATATATATATGTATGCAAAAAACATCAGATATATGTAGAAATATGTATTTATGAAAACATAGAACATATGCTGTTATGTAAAGAACAATGGAATTTGAAATATTCATATTTTCATGTCGGGTTAGCGCAAATGAGAATATATAATTGTGTTTGCGCGAGAGTGGGGTGTTAATACGTGAATGCACACGCAGTATTCTAACCTCAGATTTTTGCGCTAGTCGGGAAACCGCTAGAGCAAAAAAAGTTTACTTTCAACTTGTAATACTAACGCAACCCGACTAGTGCAAAAATCTTAATTCTAGCGGAGTAAGCTTTTTGGAGGAAGTGCAAAATATCGCTCCACTTGTAATCTGGCTCTCAATGTTAAACAGAACACTTGTTTATTGAGATATACGCCACTTTCTGTCGCCCCTTATGCTAGTGTGTGGCTCTTGGTGATAAAGATTGAGAATGTGTTGCTGTGATCGCCATAAATCATTTTCTGGTGTTAAAGTGACATGTCAGATGTATATATTGGTTTACAGACTACTGCTGTCTTCTGTTTGACTAATCTGTCTTTTCTAAACAAGGGAAGGGGGAGGGAAAGAGTGTCTGCTCCCAGACCCTTTCAGTGGGTGTTTTAGCCTAACCTCATCAACATTGCAAAACTTAGAGATTCTAAATAAGTTTTTAAAATGTTTTATACTAGATTTTTAGATCAGTATCTGTGCATATTCTTGTTTATAGTAGTGTCTATTATATGAAAATGTGTGTATACTCTCCCTTTAATATACAGTTAGGTCCTATATACTGCAGAGACTGTGCCCCAAATTACCACATATCGTCCTACATAAACCAAAAGTGCTACACAGACAGAAGTTTACAGTTAAAAGAATGAATTGGTTGAGAAACATAAAAACCTGTATATAAGGCTATTGTTTCAAAATCCAATTCTTGAAAGTTCCCAGTTATCAAGTACTACAGAATCTCTCTGCTTGATCTAATTTAGTTATATATTTAAACCATCTATGTTCAAGCAGAGGGACTATAAAATCCTAGCCTGCTGGGGGTGCTCACGCATCAAATCTGTGTCAGACTTATTTTCTAAGCCTTGAATCTAACTGTGAGTGGACAATGTTCCTTTAAATTATATAAAATTCCATATTGTATAAAATACATGTATGTAGGGACAATTTATTGCTCCACCCTTGGTTTTTGGCCTCTACAAAACAAAGACTTGTTTTAGGTTATGATTTATGTTTTACAGCAATGTCTAAATGACTCACTATGGGACATATATTGCTGTATGTCTTCTATGTAAAATACCGTTGGGCCTTTTTTTTGCACTCAAGAGTTGCATTTTTCCTGCGACCTCCAAAATGATCTGTGTATGTGAGCCCAAGGCTAAATACCTAGTTTTCTTTAGAAGTAAAATATGGTTTCATTGGTTGGGATTTGAAAAAACTTACACATGAATGTTACATATCCGAAAGTTAAACAGTATTACTCAATAAAAACATATGTATCATTAATTAAAGGGACACTGTACCCAATTTTTTTCTTTTGTGATTCAGATAGAGCATGCAATTTTAAGCAACTTTCTAATTTACTCCTATTATCAATTTCTCTTTGTTCACTTGCTATCTTTATTTGAAAAAGAAGGCATCTAAGCTTATTTTTTTGGTTCAGAACTCTGGACAGCACTTTTTTATTGGTGGATGAATTTATCCACTAATCAGCAAGAATAACCCAGGTTATTCACCAAAAATGGGCCGGCATCTAAACTTGCATTTCAAATAAAGATACAAAGAGAATGAAGCAAATTTGATAATAGGAGTAAATTAGAAAGTTGCTTAAAATTGCATGCTCTATCTGAATAATGAAAGAAAAAAATTGGGTTCAGTGTCCCTTTAACTACTTGAGCTAAACTTAATTTAGATATGAGCAATAAAAAGTGCTGCGCGTGAAAAGAAATTGGAGAATTGAATGTTGGCATGTTTTTATAAAGACGGCTCCGGATAATTTCAGAAGCTACTATAATCCCAAGTGCAATAAAAATAGAATAGAGTTCTTCAATATTGCATTTCATTTCCTTCAGCAAACTGCAAAGTTCTATTCATACTAATAAATACACCGGGGCAGTATGAGGAATATTATGTATCCTTTATTGTTCATCATGCAACAAACAATTTTTAAGGCTTTATTTAAAATGAAGTACACGTGTGTTATATACAATTTTGTTATTGAGTGATCAGCACACAAAAAAAGTGTACCTCTGTCATTAGAGTATAAAGTTAGTTAGAAATAGACGCATTTAAAGAACCAGTCAACACATTAGATTTGCATAATCAACAAATGCAAGATAACAACAATGTATATTTCCACTCCCCTTGTACCATGTGATAGCAATCAGCCAATCACAAATGCATATACGTATAGTCTGTGAATTCTTGCACATGCTCAGTAGGATCTGGTGACTCAAAAAGTGTAAATATAAAAGACTGTGCACATTTTTTTTAATGGAAGTAAATTGGAAAGTTGTTTAAAATTACATGCTGTATCTGAATCATGAAAATTTAATTTAACCTGAGTGTCCCTTTAAGTCTTTAATTGTTTGTGTACTTTTGCAATTTGTTTATTTGCATTCATTTTCTGCTAGTGTTATATTATAATGCGTGTCCTTTTTTGTTTGAAATACATGACTGAATTTAAACATAAAAAAATACAGAAACACGTGATTGAAGGTCAGAAAGGACAGCTATCAAAACACCTTTTGCACGTATTTAAGATAATTTGCATATATTAAAACTGCTTTATAGAATTAATTCTCCTAGGATTTTAATCATAACTGGGTATGGAAAAAAAATTAGTTTCAGGCAAAAAATGGAAGTATCTAAAAAAAGCAAAGCACTTCTTAAAGCTTGTGTAGCTACGGGTATGCTAATTATTTACAATTGTAACCCACAGAGATTTTCAATAAAGCTTTGTATTGTAAATTTTCATGGGAAGGAAATGTTTTAATAGCTTTTGGGATCTGACCAGAAAGGCAATGGAATAACCTTGAGCTCCAAATGTCAAGACTATGAGCTCAGGGCTGTTCATATACGTGTTACATATTTCTGAGCACATGAATGCTTTCAAAACAGGCCACAAATACCATGACTAGCATAGAGGAGTTTCCAGCAAGTGCTGTGAATTGATTGCATTATTTTTAGATGTTAACCTCTTAGGAGCTGACACAATATTAGTGACATGCAACTTGTTGTAGCTTTTTCTGGCATTGAAGTAATACCATCTTACACCATTCAAATAGAACATGATATGTCCTGCATTGCCGTGTTACTTTCAAAATAGTCATAAACATACACGGCTTAATTGTATTTTGTTTCCAGTTATAAATATTTTAAGTAACTTCTTAGTAGTCCATTCAGTCACCATTTTTTTTATTGCTATGTGTTGTTAAAGGGGCATGGTAGTCCAATAAAAAGAACATATATATATATATATATATATATATATATATATATATATATATATATATATATATATATATATATATATATATATATATATATATATATATATTATATTATATATAAATCTGAATGTAAGTGTGTTCTCCAGCTCTTATTTTGGAAAAAAAATGAAAGCAGTAATATGTGTTCTTCTTTGGGCTGCCAATTCCAAAATAGCTTGCTACCTCCAGCAAGTGCAAAACAGTACAGGATGTGTATGAGGAATAGCGCTCCATGTATAACAACGAAATGAGAAAAAAGGAGATAACAGAAGAGGAAAAAAACAAATATAGTGTAATACTGATATTTTCCTCTGTTTAGTTATTAATGCCAATTCATTGCTCACCTTATATAACCTCAACAACATGAAGTATAATATTAGCACAGTGGGGATATATATCCCTATCTGTAGTAATTTTGCAGTTTCCACTTTAAATGATTTGTAATCTTCCAATTGTTTAGATGAATGTAGGGTCTTTATCCATACAATGAATCCAACAAACCAGGTAGATGTCGTCAATATATTGCAATTTGCATGTAGGTCATTATATCATGTTGCCCAAAGTTTTTCTACTGCAGTAAGGTAGAGTCTGAAGTGGAGCTTAGGCTGAGCGATAAGGCAAAGACATAGTCAGGTAAGCAACAGTCTGGCAGAGAGGCACAAAATCAGGATCCAAGAGAATAGTTGCGGACAGGAAGAGGTCTTTACACAATCTGGCAGCAAAGTACAGAATCGGAAGGCGGAAGAATAGTCAGGAATCAGGCAATAATCACAACGAAAAACCAACAGTAGGCACAGAAACAGCACACGCAGGGCCCGTTTATTTGGATTAATCCAATTCATCTAAAGAATTGGAAGATTGCTAATTTTTTAAAGTGGAAACTGTGGTCTTTTTGCAACATTACTACAGATAGTAGAAGATATCCCCACTGTGCCAATATATAACCTCAACAATAAGATGTATATTAAGGTGAGGTGAATACATTGGCATTAATAACTACGTAGAGGAAAATATAATTATTACACTATTTTGTCTTTTCCTATTCTATTATGTCCATTTTTTTGTTCCTTTTTGTACCTTGAGTGCTTTTCCTCATACACCTCAGGAGAGAGAGCAAGAGAAAGAGAAAGAAAAGTAGAAGAAAAAAATTGTATGGGCAATTAGGGAACTATTCTTGCTTGCTTCCCCCAGAATTACTCTGTATACATTGTTACCAATGCACCAGAGGATTCTGGGCAAGATATGCAAATTAGATATTAAATATGTTGTGCTTTTTGCTTCCAGTGCTGTGTTTGACCACTGTGAACCCCTTATGGAGTAGTTGCAGCAAAAACATAACCACTTCTGGACAGCTGTTTTGAGTTTATTAGCTCTCATCAGCAGACGATAACTTTGATTTGCTGCTAAGTGAAGCTCATTTCCAGGGCAAAAGCAATATTTATTTAAGTTATGGTGGAAATAAAAGTTGGCGATTAAATCCTCCATTTCATAAAATCTCATCATTGTTATACACTACATATTTCCAAGAGACTGAAGTGTGAAATGTTACTTTAGAGAAGCAACAAAGATTAATATTTTAGAATATTTTAGAATTAAATGAATGGCTATATTTGCACGACCACCAGAAGTCCCCAAAGCAGCACACATTTTTTAGTTCAGTGTCTTCCTGGGGCCACAAAAACTAGTGCAGAGGACCACATGTGGCATATGGTCTACCAGATTACCATCCCTGCTTTAAAATATGTGGTGAAAAATTTGTTTAAAATTTAGGAGATAGACACAAAATGGATGAATCAGATTTTTCATTCATAGTTTATGGAGTGTGCATATGATTTTAGATAGATAGATGATAGATGGATAGATAGATCTATATGTGTGTGTGTGTGTGTGTGTGTGTATATATATATATGCACGTATGTGTGTATGTGTGTGTGTATATATATATATGCACGTATGTGTGTA